>NW_028230445.1:18932759-19161077 GCF_043228905.1 Azolla caroliniana
CCCTAATTCAAGGCTGAGAGAAACCCAACCCCTGGAAACATTTATCTTGTTTTTCCCAGTTCAAATGATACAGTTTGTTTTCCCTAATCCAAAAATCAAAACTACACCAGAATCCAAAAATGCAATTACAAATTTTGTGAAACTGTAAAACCAAATATCTAGATGTTTAGATAACAAACACATTGCAAAACCTTACTCCGATTGTTTGACTATACATACTTTTGACTTCTAATCCAACCAGTCCTTCGGATATTATGTCTTCTTAAGCAAAGCTGAAATTTTGAATTCTACATTTTACAAAGTGTAATCCCAACACGTTGACAGTTGAACTGAAATACATGTTTTTTCCAAAAATGTATCTCGTTAAACCTGAATCCATAGATATGCACTCATTTGCCAAATCATAATCAAAGCACAATAAATATAACTATAACCATAAACAGTCCAAACCTCAAACCAATGCTTCTTACTTGTTAAACCAGCACCAGTTCACATAAATCTTGTTAAACCATTACCATAGCAATAACCGTAACAATCACCAAAAATCCAGATCTTTCAGCAGAATACTGGAGATTCTCAGCAGAGCTTTTATATAATTTAGTGGGCAAGATCGAGATTAAGTTAAATGGAGACGATGGGTTTTATGCTAAACAATTAGGGTTTCTTCATTGAAGACTTTAGACTCGGGATCAGACTCAGAGTAAAACACTAGTTCCGATTCAAGGATGGAACGCTGCAAGTGAAGCAGATAAAGAAGAAGAAGAAGAAGGATTAGATCTTTATAATGAAGCAATAGAAATGGAGATCAGAGGATAGTCTGTCCTGACCATGATCTTCCTATGGTCAGTAAGCAGCAAGCAATATCAATACTCTCAAGTTTGTAAGAACCTCAAAAGCTGAGAGGATAATTTAAAGGTGAAGAATTGTTTTATGAAGGATAATTGTTAACCATCAGCAAGAACAACAAAAAAAAAGGTGGGGAGGATCAACATAATCTTGTTCACGTGGCAACCTTATTAAATTGATATTGATATTCTATTCACATGGTGCAGGGTTGGGTACCTGTAAGGTCTGATTCAGACAAATGGTCAGCCAAGTTGTTTTTATGAGATATTTTCTCTTAGAGCAGCATGCCTGCAGTACGAAGCATAGTTCAGGTTCCCCAAACGCCTTCCACACTGCTTATCCCCTGCATCAAATGAGTGCGTGCCAGGTACATTTGTTTTGAAGATGCTTGGCCAATCTATGAATTCTTGAATTGAGCCTAAGATACACTTCAACCAGACACATAATATAGACTTGAACAGTGTATAAACAAGGCTTCTTTCTCTCCTTCCTTAATTAGGTGATTGGTGAAAGTTTTGAAGAGAAGTATATAAACTGTTCCACAAACCACCATTAGATTGGACTATTTGTTGATGCTTTGATCCACCTTGATCATCATCTCAAGCACAAAGTTACAATCTTGATGCTGAAATTGCTTGGGTTTCAAATGTTATATTGAGCATTGTGAACAATTTGAACATTTCCTGCATACATACATATGTTACCATACATACAAATCATGCATGATCTACTGGAAAGGAAGCTCATGTGGGAAAGGTGGATTGGTCAAGGATGAGTATAGTCACTGGTTATAAGTATAGACACACTGAAAAAAAAATCCTAGTATAATCACTTGGTAAATTCTTTACAATTTTAAGTCTCATAAGTAGCCAATAATTTATGTTACAAAAGGGTTGGTTACTGTACACATTGGAGCAAAAATTTGATAAGACTCCATCAAAATCTGAATGAAGCCCTTTCCTCTGGATTTAGATTTATTTCACAAGAGGGCTACGGCTATACATACCAATGTATATATGTACATTAATTTGTGTGGATATCAATGAAATTTTGAGCTCAACAATCTCTTTATTGAGCAAATAAATAAATAAATAGATTCAAGCAAATCAAAGCTTTTCCATTGCATGATCCAGGCTGATCTACTTGGTAATAGAACTTAAAAAATGCTCACATTCACCTCCGTTGGAAGTTCAGAGTCTTGACAAAGAAGATGAACAAAAGGGCAAATAAGATGGGGAAGACCACAAGCACAGCTGCCACCTTACCAAGGAAATCTGTATGGAAGCCAAAGGTGTTATTCAGGTATTCAGACACGATGATATTGGATGTCTCTCCTGTCGGAAGTATGTTTGTCACATTCTTCTGAAGATCAGCATACTGTGATGTGATGAGGCCATTCACTGTCCATGCTGTTGGACATATCCAGTAATACCATGCCCACCACTCTGGAAGTTCCTGCAAAACATAAGTACATGTCTTGTTAGCATTGCCTATTGAAAAGATGTGTGTTTAGTCTGTCTCTTTTTTGAGAAGCCTGGTGTTATTATGAAGCCCTATACCTCTTTGACCAAGATAAATGATATTTTCCTTTAAAATTTTCTTTTATTTATTTTCAAAAAAAGACATCATGTGCAAAGCAGAGTCTGCTGCATTGTTTTGCAATTGACTTAACAAGTTTTAGAAACCAATTGGAATGAAAGAGGTGTTTTCCTTTCCACACCAAAGGATGTTAGTCTAAGCTTCAAATTTTCAAAAGCCAGATGGAAGAGCGCCATCGGAAGATGATAGATGGTGTGCCATCGAGCTATACTTCGATCTTTCCTTTAGAATCAGGTACCCAAATTCTGGAATGTTTTGGCGAGGAGGCAAATCAGAGCGCAACTTATATAGAGATTGAAGTGTCTGCATATCACACTTTTAATAACCTTGACTATAGAGTCAACCAAACCCTATAATGTCATCAAAAGCTTTGCTGCCAAACAAGGAACACTTGCAATAACACTTTCGGCTGTGGGTAGCTTTGCAGCAGATGATAATGTGTTATTCCTCGCTCCTACACCTACGGTTCCCTAAAGGGGGAAGGTGTAGAGGTAGTTGAATGTTATCAGCCAGGCAGATGGGTTCCACATTTTACCGTGGCTGCAAATTTTCTGAAGCCCATTTTCTGATGCTTCCTCTATATTAAGAGACTTGAAATCACCATTTACGGACAAGGCTATGACATGGATTTAGTAGAATTCTCTTGTGTTCGAGAGTGTTCAAGAGCATTGTTCCTCAGGTGCAGAAAACAAATAACCAGTATTATTGTAGCTTCTTTTACATTGGATGGGGGTGTTTACTATGGATATACAAAAAGATTAAATCAAGATGTTTGTATTTGTCTCTACAAAGAGAGTTAGATAGTTTTTATTATCCTCTTCGGAGGTCAAATAGGAATTATGAGACCAAAACATAAAACATTTTCATGCATTACATGTGAAAGTGAGTAGTGACTGTCGATATCCCAGAACTTTACTGTCATAGTGACTGTTTATTAATCTATTCTCGATGATCACATGCTTATAGCATAACCTGAGAGCTCCAATATGACAATTTTTTGGATTTTTTTTATTTCATTCCATGCATTAAGTGACATAGTGCCATCCATACTTCCACTTTAAAAAACAACACTTGGATCACCATGGCATCGAATAACATCAATCTCACTTCCCATCCTTGTGTCCCTCTTTGGTTGCATTGATTCACAAACATAAAATAAGTATTCCAACTTGCTTGAAGTCCAGATTCATAGCATACCTTCCTCCTATTTGTTGATGGGACATTAATACCAAGATATTTGAAGTTTTTGTGCGTGTGTGTGTGTGTGAGAGAGAGATGCTTGTAAGGGACAAGGTTTTCAGCAATAAACCCTATAGATTTTGATGATAAATAAAACAACAATCATGTGACCTTTAGAAAGAGAGATTGATTTCAAGTACTCAAGAATTGTGGTGTCATTTTCTATGAGTTCGGGGATGTTGGTTCTTGTTCTTTGCACACCATGTGGATGTTGTAGAATCGCATTATAGCCCTCCATTGTAGCTCCTTCTCGTACTTAAAACTTAGAGGCACTTTGATACATTGCCCTATTTTCAGTCAGCTTTACTGCAGCCTATGGAACTTCACATGTTTTCATCTATAATGATACCGATTCTTCAGGAAACAGTCTTTAATATTAACTTGTTTGCAACTAAATCTTGTTTCTTCTGCTCTATCTTATACATTAATTCATTGTTCTTCCACTCTCTCATACACTAATTCATAATTCATTAATACAACTGCAAATAAGAGGCAGTTGGACTTGTTTTCAGAAATCGATAAGATTCGTAACAACTGTGGAGATGGAAAATAACTTACCGGTTTCGGCATTAAGAAACCTGAGAAGAGGTTGAAAATTGCATAGAAAGCTGATGCCACAATAGCTGCCACTTGATGGTTGGGTGTGATGGAAACAGCCATCATACCATAGTATGTGAAGTAGAGGAATGTGCAGAACATGGTGAAGAGAAACCATAAGCACTTGTAAACCTTCCATTCAAATCCAATCATGGAGTACACTATGAATCCATATATAATTGTTTGGAAGAATACATAGGGAAACTCTATGATAATCTGAAAACCATCGTAAGGTTAAGTAAGTCTGGATAAAAAAACTGAATCAAAATAACCAAAAATCTGGAACATTACTGAGTTAACCCAAATAACGAAAAAAACTGACCTGCGAAAGTGCATATGGCATGGCTGAGTACATTCCAGCACCTCGCTCACGGTAGAAGACAGTACGTTCGACGGATACCACAGGCTGGACTGTGGAACAATTATTGATACCCAAAAACAATGTTGCTCCATACATTGCTCCCATCACTGTGAGCAGATCTTGCACTCTTGTACTGGTCCCGTCATATGAAAATCGAAAAGAACCTCATTACATGATCAAGATTAAGAATCTAGAAAGGAATTTGGAGTATTGGATCAAGATTTTCAACATCGAATTACTCACACTTTAGTTCCAAGATCCCAAAAAATGGTACCAAAGATGAGACCTGAAATAAAAGTGAATGCAAACCGAACCAAGTTGTATCCTGGGCTTCGCCAGTAGGTTAAGTTTTGTTTCCACAAGAGATATTTGAACTGGCCCAAACGTGACTGGCAATATTGGGTTGGGAAAAACAAATCTTGAGTTCCTGAAGCTGGCATACTGAGCTCCTTGATCAACTCTTTATTGCGCCTACAAGAGAAGATTTTAAGATCTTAAAAACATCTACCACTTCGTACCTGTATCTGAAATCTAACGGAATCCATATGCATATCATGCATACATATAACATAGCATAAAAATAGTCCGAAACTTTAATGATTGCAACATCAAGTACGTGCAGACATGATAGCTCCACAAAATTTCCCTTTCTTCAATAATAAAATAAAATTTAACATGGTTCCACCTTGAAGTCTCATCTAGAAAGACGGATAATTATCAAATGTTTCTAAGAAATTGAAGAGAATATTATGTATCTTTGATGACTGAACAGTTCTTTCAGTCAAAATCAAGTTACACTACCTGAAACATTCCTTTGTAGAAAGTTTTAACCTTAACACACTCATTCTTTTAGTAGATTAAGGTTATTACTAGGTTTTCTCGGGGTTATTCCTTATAAGATTTTCTTGAAAAAATAATGTTCCCATTACCTATCTGTCATATATAAAGAAAGATTGGCAGTTCTTGCCTTTATATAAAGTAGGAACATAGAGATTCAAATGCAATGCTTACTGTGCAAGGGAGGATTTTCTATATATTTCTGCAAAGTCAATCCCAAGCCGCTGCTCTTGAGCGACATTACTGACTTCTAGCATCCATGTGGCTGGGTTGTACTTATCTTTAATTCTAGGAACCCCTGGAATTGTCTGTATTGTATGGAAGAGCAATACATAAGGGCTTTCCAAAAACAAGAAATCACAAGCTCAAAAACCTTGATTACCTCAAAGTATTCAATTAACTTTTGTGAGTTTTGACCTAATGGCCCAGCATAAATGACCTGACCACCGCGCTTCATCAACAAAAGCTGCACAACATATGATTCGTTTTGTTTACTACATTTGTGCACAAGAACCTGAATTATTATCTCCTAAAGCTCTTCTTGACCACATCCATTAGTAATTTACCTCATCAAAGGATTCAAAGATATCAATGCTTGGCTGATGGATTGTACAAACGACTGTCCGCCCAGTGTCCACCGTGTTTCTAACAGCACGCATAACAATCGCCGCAGCTCTAGCATCTAATCCGGACGTTGGCTCATCCATGAAAATAATCGAAGGGTTTGCAACCAGCTCAACAGCAATAGTGAGTCTTTTCCTTTGCTCAGTTGAGAGACCACTCATGCCTGGGAGTCCAACCAATGCTCCTCTAATAGTGTCGAGTTCAACCAGATCCATGACTTCCTCCACAAATTGCTGGATAACAACCCAACTATGTCAGTTAGCTGGATATCAAATTAACAAATATCAAAGATGATTGACAAAATTTAAAAAACAAAAATACCATAGCATGCTATGAAACACATTCACTGTTTTTATGAGCTTACCATTCTGGTTTCATAACTGATATCAGAAGGAATTCGAAGTGCTGCAGAAAAGATAAGAGACTCATGCACGGTAAGCTGGGGAGAATGGATGTCTGTCTGTTCACAGTAGCCTGAAATTCTTGCAAAAGTCTCTTGCCTCTTGGCATATCCAGATATCCGTATATCTCCCTCTGTGTAACCACTGGTTTTCCGGCCTGCAAGAACATCCATTAGGGTTGTTTTTCCAGCACCGCTGACACCCATGAGGGCAGTTAATACACCAGGCCTAAAGGACCCTGTCACCCCACGCAACAACTGCAGTTTGTCGTCTGTGACACCTTGTCCCATCATTTCCTTCATATCCATAAAGACTTGGTTATATACATAAGAAATTCAATCCTTGTAAAGTTCTCATCAACGAGTTAATGAACGTTGGATATGCAGAAACTCACTACAGGCATGTCGACAAAGTATCTGACATCCTCAAAAGACATAGAGAATGGTTGGAAAGAAAGGGACATTCCATGCTTCCCTCGACCCATATCAATACCACCCATACCATAATTACTGTAGTGTTCTCGACTAGCGGTTGTTCGGTAAAACTGTATGTCAACTGCAGTAAAAGAGCACTATAAATAAAAGGGTTGTGTTGGATTTGACACGTACTCACGATGTTTAAATTAACACCTTACATTCATTATTATCGCTTGACGATGATAAAGATTTGGGCATATGTCTTCTACTGTGTCTCATTTTTGTATTCAACAGCATGTCAAAACTTGTATCATCTTCTTCTTGAATCTCCGCAAGAGCTTCTTTGGAAATCATGGCTTGTGGCTTACCAATTGCTGTATAAAAGACAATATGAAGATCTTGAGTTAATCTCTCTAGATATGTGAATAAGGAAATCTGCCTTTGTAGGAATCCTTTGTACTCACGATGGAAGTATGATAACACTATTGTGAATAGGAGGTTGAATATCAAAATGAATCCAACCAAAGCACCGACACCAATCCAATAATAGTAAGTTTCGCTATGAAGGCCCCGATTCTGTAATACTGCGATGCCTTCAGTGTTATTAGTTCCAGTAGTAACATTATTCTGCACACATGAAAGAAATCATTATCATTTCTGGTCAAATAAACATATATTCGAAAGAATCCTCAGGCCCATACCCATCTTTCGGCACGGAATTCATTAACAGTGATTGCTGACTCGCCATATGCAAGGGGTGATAGATAGTACCCCCAAATCCACCATTTTGGAATGCTCTCTGTAGAAGGTAAAATCTCAGTGACCCAGAAAACTTGTGCAAAAAAATATAAGAATCATTCAATTGAGCCTTACCTCTTGGAATAATGAAACCTCCAAGCATGAAAATGATCAAGAGCACAAAGGAGCCTCCAGTGTTTGCAAGGATCATTGATTGACACAAACCACCAATCAAACGAAAGAGGGACGATGACATCTGATGCATCAGAAAGAGTAATAGGTACTGTCGAAAGAACCTACGATATAGACATTATTATCATTAAATATAATGAACTCACTATTTTGGACTCTATAACAGGATTATATTAGATTGAAGCTCCTTTTTGTGTTATACCTGCCAGGTTCAGGAGCAAAACCAATAACGAAATATGTAAGCACAACCCAAAGTCCGGATTCGACCACAGACTGTGGAATCCTCAAAACAAAAGTCGGCAGTGTGTATGCCCATGCAGGATAAAAGAGCAAATCTCGTTGTTTGAAGAATACAGGAAGCCTAAAGATAGTCAATGACATCTCAGCAAAACCATTGAACATTATGATGACCAAAGAGAAAAACAGTGCCCCCAAGTAGTAGTTTCCATCTTCGAGTGTCACATGAAGTCTTGTCCTTAGAAAAACGGTCATTGCAATGAATGCTACAAGAACCAACTGCATGCATAGACAAATGTTCTCTTATTTTCTTGGTTTATTAGTCCACAACAGCAGATACGGTTATGTAAAGAACAACTTAAAAGGCATCCTCATGAATATACACATTATGTACGTACATATGCATACATATATGTGTATGTATATGCTCATACATGCATACATATTCATGCTACATATTCATATATATATATATATATATATATATATGTATGTATATCTGTAAAAGATACCATTAAACAGATGCATAAAGATTAGAACATGAGCACGCACATAGACATAACTATTATAGCAATGACTGTTAGCAATAAATACCTGGATACCCTTGAAAATATAAACAAATGAGTTTCTTTTCATCAAGAGCCATTCCCTGTTGAAGCATGCATTCAAAAGGTCCATGTTACTGACAGAATATCGACTAAAGCTCAAAGCTGCTCTGTGACTCTTCTCTTTAGGATATGGCCGAGACAGCTCATTCATGATTCGTCTCCCCACATGGAATTCTTTGAACTTATCAGCAAATTCTTTCACTTTGATGTAATTGTAGTGTTTCCCTTTATCATACCAATATTGTTCCTGGTCTTTGCGAGAAGTCACCTGACGATGGAAGTTGGATAGTCAGAGAGAGAGATATGTAAAGCTCAACGAATGTAAATAAGAGTAAGAGGCTTTATATGTGTGTCTTGTTTTACTTTGTAACCTCAATTATATATATCAATGGTTGAAATATTTCAAGGAAAAAAGGCTATGGCCAAGAAAGTGGAAAGAAAAAGGTGATTTTTAAACCTCTTGCAAGAAATCTGCAATTCCCTTCCTTTCAGGACACTTGAACCCGCAGCTCTCAAAAAACTCCAATGCGTGTTCTCTTGGACCCTGATACACTATTTGCCCTTCGGCAATCAGAATTATGTCATCAAAAAGTTCAAAGGTCTCTGGTGGAGGCTGTAAAAGCGACATCAAGATGGTTCCTTCTAATGCATGCACGATTTGTCTTAGGCATTTTACCACCTGAAAGGTTGTGGAACTATCGAGACCTGTGGATATTTCATCCATAAAGAGTGTTTTGGTTGGTCCAACAATCATTTCTCCTGCAAAGAAAAAGTAAACGCAGCCCATTTATATAAGTATTGTGATAATCATTCATAAAATGTAGGATCATAATACAATGTGGAGATGACAGAAGGTATCACATTCAGATCTATGTGAAAATCATCAAACCAAACATTGCTCAGCATATATCACTATCAATGATCTGGGAAATAACTACATATTTAGCTCTGCCCATATGGATGCCCATCTTTCGGTTGCAATAAAATGGGTGTGCATCAACTCCACAAAATTCCTTCAGCAGAGCACCATATTTGTTACCACTTGGTTTTTCCAGGGAAATTGTGTTCCAAAGATGGTCTGGGATTATAGTGACCAACGATTTCCCTAGTTTTGTTTTCACATGGGAGGAGATTGAAGCTGTGAGAGAACTGATTAGAATTTTCATAAGACGATTCACACAATCTCATTTTACCTTGGGATCTATCCCCCTTCCACATTTACCCTTGTATACTCTTCCCATCATCCCATGTGCAACAATCAGGTATTTCAGCAGTTCACCAGCGCTGCAATTCTGTGCAGTTGTAGTTAATCTGTTTTCTTTCCATAGTGGTGTGTTATTATAAAGCACTAAGATATGAAAGCACATGAACATTGAGAAGTCATAAAGAAATGTATGAGCCTCGGGCCTCTTGACTACTTCCAGTTGGTCTTTATCACAAAAAAAGCACATATTTAAGTTATATGACGGCCACTAAACAGGAACAAAAAGAAGACTGAATCAAATTAATTGCTGACAATAATGAACTGAAAAGGACTGCCAATGATTCAGCAAGCTCAATGACAATGCCATGATGAATTCATGTGCAAATTGCAATACAAAATGAAATTCTTAAAAGAGGGAGGTGATGAAGAAAGAGGAAAAGGCAAAGAAGTAGAAAAATAACATTGGCACTATACATCAGACTCAGATTAGGTGTGTGAAATGACAGGTGGGTCCACTCCACTCTACTTTCTAGTGTCAGGTGTCCAAAATAACAATCAGCTCTAATAGTCTAGAAGAATTAGCAAGGTTTGTATATGTGGTCTTGCCACGGTCTCATTATGAAATGAAGAGGCATTTTGCAATGTGAGTGAGAAGCTCTCATACCAAGAATCTGGAAGAATGGTAAATCGATATTTCTTAAACAAGTAAAGTGGATATATCCACTGTTTTTCAAGATAAATCAATCCCAGAGTTGATATCAAAGCATCAGTTATTGACTCAAGGTGATCTACTCTGTTCCTGTGTGTGTGTGTGTGTGTGTTGATATCTGAGAATGATACTAAAAATATGTATCCATCTCTTACACACAAAACTTCAAATTGATGTAAATAGTGTAGTAGTAGCTTGTCTGCATTGCATATTTGAAGAGCTATTATTATGTACATAAAAACCGTTTCCTAAGCTATTCCTTAAGTACAAGGTTAGCACACTGGTTCAAACATACATCAGATTGGAAAACCCAAAAAAAAACCCAAGACTGACATTTGCAAACACACATTCTTTTAGATAAGACAATGCATAATCTATTCCTTTGAAGAGATATAGAGCATACAAACCTGTTGTCACTCTTTTTTTTTGCCCTCCTGAAATGCCTCTTCGCATAGGGTCACCGACCATTGTGTCAGCACATACATCCAAACCAAGAATCTAACCGACGTGAGAATGACCAAAAATATCAGTTTGAGCATCTCAACCCGATAAGAAAGGTATGAGAGTTATGTTGCATACATACTTTTAATGTATAATCGGTTTGAAGACTACTCTGAATTCCTTCTAGAGAAGTTGCCTATCAAGAAAACGGCTCAACATTAGTGATTCCCTGGCAAAACTATCTATATTATAAAATGATGCCAGAATTGAGATACCAAAGAATTCCTCCTAAAAGTTTATACCTTCATAAATGCATCGATTTCCGCATCTGGGAAAATACCAGCTTGTTTTTCTCGCTTGGCAAGCTCCATCAGCATCTCTACACATTTTTAAAAACTGAGCATATTACCACATGATTATATAATTTTCTTAACAAATTCTTCTATCAAGATGACATGGTAACAGTTCTTACCATATCTTGTACCAACTCCCTGACATTGAGCAGAGAAATTGAGCGTCTCTCTAACGGTCAATTCTCCTATGTGCAAATCGTGCTGGCTGATGTATGCTGAGGTCTTCTGAGGCACAAACTCATGGAGAGCATGCCCATTGTATGTGATACTTCCTTTTTTCTATTATAAAGTAGCCGGTATCAGTCATCTGATGTTTCAAATACATTTTTTTTTGTTGAAACAACAATATTAGATAAGCAACCCACTTTCAAAGAGGGATCTAGTTTTCCAGCTAAAGCCAGAAGAAGAGTTGTCTTGCCTGATCCTGGAGGGCCTAAAAGAAGTGTCATCCTGGAATATATTCAGAGAATAGGTATCATCACAATGCTCTGATTCCTCCAAAAATTTGTTGTAGTAAGTAAAATTTACCTGCATGGCTTGATGATACCACTAATGCTTTTCAGTATCGTAAGGCTAGCTTTCTGTGCCCTTGATAAGTGGAAGATACCCAAAAATATCTGATGAATGTGAAAATTCGAAAAGAAAGATTATGAAATCTAAATAGCAAATCCGACAGAATGAAAAATGATGAGATCATGCTTCTATAACCTCAACAAAGTTCCGGACTGTATTCCAGAGGGTTGGTAATGCCCGACCACCCACATAACATTGTGCATCGATTGTGAGATTTTCAAATCGAACCTCGACTGTTGGTAATTCGATCCCAACTCTGGCACAAACTCAAAAACGAAAACCAAAGGCAATGGGTCAACTTATAAATGCAATACACATTAAGCCAGACCCAAAACATGGCGCTGAGATAGATTCCTCTAACTTAATGCAACAGTTTTTTTGCAATATATTATACAATGCAATGTTGTTCTCTTTTCTACACAAAAAGTGCACCAATAACAGGGCATGAATCCTCATATTTATCAATATGAATTGTGTAATATGCTATATAATGAAATGTAAAGTACACCAATAAAAGGGCATAGAGATAGAATCCTCATATTTATCGACTGTGTAATATGCAATAAACTATGTTAGATGCCAAAAATAGGGTCTATAAATAGTTTCTTCATACTTATCGATATAATATACAATGAAGTATGCGATGTTATACATGAGAATCAGACCGAAATATAGGGCATAATTCCTCATACTTTTGACGCGGCTTGTGCAATATGGCATACAATTTAAGTATGCTATGTTATATGGTACACTATACAATGCAACACAACAAGCTCTCTTATTAATGAAAATCGTTAGCAAAACAAGGCATTGATTAATTAATAATTTTCCTCATACTTATCGATACGGTTCCGGAGCTTGTTAAGGAACTTCTCATTGTCTTCTTCAGCAACTTTGAGGAGGCGATCGATGAGCATTTGTCTTTCCCACATGCCAAGGTCAGTGACATTGATCTCTTGTGTGATGACCTTACCACCTTCCATACTCTTGAGGATGGATGTCCGAAGTCTATCATAAGTTGGCAGCTTTTCCAAGGCTGCCCATTTGAGAGCCTCCTCATCGTCGTCATCAGTCGAGTCTCGTCGCGATCGGATGGATCGTGTGAACACATTGTTAAGGTCAGCAGCTCGTGTCGACCAACTCCTAATGCTATTAGGGTTACTCATCCTCATGGTTCTACTCACACTTCGGCTCAATGTGTTCCTTAATTGTGATCCCCATATGTCCAGATTCTCAAGCTCCACTGCTTGAGCCATGGTTAGTCAATAATAAAAGTATTTGGTACTCTTTAAAAGGAGCCTTCTTCTTCTACCACTGGTACTTCTATTTTTGCCTCTCTATTTGTATTTCATCAATAGCGTTTGGAATTGGAATATTTCACATATACTTGTACATAATACGTACACCTTCTGGATGATAAAAAGAGAGAATCGATGCTTTTTTTCTTGAGACAGAATACCCTTTTACTCTAATGCGTTTGTGTTGAATCAATCCACTTTCTCGATGCTCTTTTTGGTTGAATCAAAGTACTAATGTTCTTTTAATCCCTTTTTACAGAATCAATCTACTTTGTTGATGCTCTTTCATGTGGAACGGATCAATCAAATCTCCTGTTTCCTTCGATTCTAATGCTTTTTTCCCCCTTAATATTTGAATCCTCTTGTGCAGTAGTTTTCTTGAATGCATAAAATCAGATTAAATCCCATTTGGCAACAACGGAGGAGAAATAGAGGATTGGAGAACTTCCCCACCCACCCAAAAAATGAGATGGTTTTTCAATATGTATCTTCAAAAGGGTGGATGAATGATCAATGAAGGATTAAGAGACCCATGGAAGTATGGATTGATTTGAGTAAAAAACAGAGAGGTATATCTTTTTGAAGCTTTTCCATTAGAGGACCTTATGGATTGAAGATTGTGAGGAACAGGGGCAAGCAGAGAGGAACGCATTGTATGCAAGAAACCAAGAGACCATTCAAACCAAAAACAAAGAAGGATTTTAGAATTCATTTAAGAGTCCAAAAACAAAAAGACTAGTCAAAATCTCTTTTCTAGGCCTTTCTTTAGCGATACCACTGTCCCTGAGCCAAGGTTTTCAGCATGTGGTCTCCATCTAGGAATCGGCAACGGCTCGGCTCAAGCCTAAACCAAGCCGTTAAACCGGTTAAGGCCATTGTGATATGGGACCACTATCTAAGCCATGTGATTGATCAATGCTAGATTTATTTAGTGTCCACATTTCATCCTTCCATTCCATGCAATCGATCGCTTTCCTATCACACATGTTATCGATCATATTGGTTTTTATATTTGCATTATAGATATGAGCCAATGTATGTATACTGATAACATCTTGGGGGGGGGGGGCATGTGATCGGTATCTCCATTGGCATCAAGTACACATGTGAGGATGAAATATAATTCTGTGGTCCTCTAGAATTTGCATGCACGCACATTGATATGAGAAATTTCATCTTTACCCAAACTCGACAAAAAAAGCTTTATACTTTGAGATTAAAAAATAGTTTGACATTTGCATAACTTGCACTCAAACTTGACAACTTAGCTCCAAGAGAACAGTGTGCATGTGGTCTTGGGTGAATTGATAATCAATGACATAATAATGAAATTCCACAAGAGTATTTTGAGATTAAAAAATAGTTTGACATCTGCATAACTTGCACCCAAACTCGACAACTCAGCTCCAAGAGAACAATTTGAATCTGGTTGTAGGTGAATTGATAATCAATGACATAATAATGAAATTCCACAAGAGCATTATATTTTGAGATTAAAAAATAGTTTGACATTTGCATAACTTGCACCCAAACTTGACAACTCATCTCCAAGAGAACACTGTGAATGTAGTCTTGGGTGAACTGATAATCAATGTTCAAACAATGTTTAAGTTCCCCTTTTCAAAGCTTTAGAACCCCTTGTTTATAGACTGCTAACCATTTCCTTTGTTTCTTGTTTTCTTTCATACCTACACACTTCTTTCATTTTCTCCTTGCCTTTTTAGACAAAACCTAGTATTTGGCCCAAGAGATCAATAAGCAAACACATAAACATCTTCCTATGAGGCTTTTATATGCCAATGATATAAATATTATTCTTCTATAAAGTAATCAACTTTAAATTCTTTGAGTTCCAAGCATATTCGGGTTTGTTTAACGCTCCTACATTGGAACAAAGATGTGAGTTATCACCAAGCAATGACCTTGTATGGTGTATATATGTATAGATTGATCCAATGTGTATGAAGTGACATTATTATCTTGGGTTGGCCAAAAAATAAACAATGTTTCACATGGGTCTACCATCCACCATAACACAATTTGACAAAAGTGGTAGTCAAAAGACATGCATGCCAACATCTAACTTCTCTCATTTTCCTTCTTTTGGTGATTACATGGCCCTTTCTCTTTCTTTCATTGACAATTTTTGCATGGATTCTTATATTTGAAGAATTCATAAAGTCCACACACATTTGATGTAACGTGGCAATGTAAGAAACAGTAATGAACGTTTAGATGGATGAGTATGCATATGTTTCTAGTTCGGACTTTGCCTTTTCCAAACTTTTAGTTGTTCAACAAGGGGGTGAATAAGTCATTGTTTCCATCATGTGGACAAACTTTTTATAATGATTGTCCAAACTTCACCATTGCACATTACTAGAATTTGGAACTTTTATTGTTAAATTAATGAATGGACCATGGTCCACATACATACAACTGTTTGGAGTTTATTAATATATCTAACGATGAAGAGTCAACATAATCAATCTCTCTCAATCTTTGGCATGCTTTCTTAGTAGGAACTTTGATGCGCTAAAAGTAATGTTGATAATGAACCAATTATAGATGCAAATAATATTTCTAGCGCAGATATTTCACAAATGAAGGCAAACCTACTCTCATGCGAACATGGAGATGATACAAATGTTGCATTTCCCATCTTGCCACACAATATGATAGCCTCCTTCATGTATGTGTTTGCCTAGCTTGCCTTGCCTTTCCCAATTGGAGCTCTATCAATAGTTACAAGAACTATTCCACATGCTAAAGTTAATATAGATGAGAGAAACTCTATAATTTGGCACTATCTAAAGATTGGTCGTTGTATAAACATGAAGCTAGCATGAAAGCTCGTTGGCTACATGTACAAAAAGTCTCTCTCTCTCTCTCTCTCTCTCTCTCTCTCTCTCTCTCTCTCTCTTATTATTATTTTCAGTTCTGATGATTGGATAAAAACCCCATTTTGTTGTACACCAATGGTCTCATGGGCCAATTTTGGCCTTAGAAGACGTTACTATTTCTTTCTTTCTTTTCTCTCTCATTTATGTATCTATATAATATGCATATGGATTTGATTTGATTGGGCTCTATCTGAAGATTGATGATTATATAAACATGAATCTCGCATGAAAGCTCGCATTGTGCACAGTGCACACACATACTAAAGTTCATAATTTATATATCTATATAATATGCATTTGTGCATATGGATTCTATTTAATTTCTAAAGAGTTTTGACTATTTATCAGTAGAGTTATAAGTCTCCTCCCAAATTATGTAAGAATACATTTTTTGTTTATTCAATACATTTTCCACATTAGTTAGAAATAAAAAACAATTACGAATATAAAGTCAAACATGGAAGTCTGCTCACAATTCCAAGCATAAAGATTGATATGTCTCACGTTTCATTGGAAGAGGTACCAAAACATGTTCAACCAAAAACCCTCCTAAATTTTCTATGAGGCACTTGCTCAAATATCAATCTTTCATTATAAAAATTAGAGTGAGTGCAAGCTCTCATATTGATTTAAATCAGCAACTCCTCTTAGATACCATTTAATTTAAATTTTAGATCATTCCTATAATATATTATGAAGTTGCAAGGTAGGTATGTTGCTTCGCTAATCAAATAAAAAGCACTTGTTTCCTTAATAAAATATTGTTGTTCTTAATCAAAAAACAAAATAAATGTATTTTGAAGTTATGTCGGCAACTCCTCTTAGATACCATTAAATTTACAATTTAGAACATTCATTTAATACGTTATGGAGTTGCAAGGTAGGTATGTTGCTTTGCTAATCAAATAGAAAACGTTTCATTTCCTTAGTAAAATATTTTGTTCTTAATTAAAAAACAAAATAAATGTATTTTGAAGTTAAAATATCTTCAACGTATATATGATACAATAAAGGAGTTGACACTAACTTAGTTTGGTGTTTTGTCTATTTTGTACCGCCAATTCCTTGTCTTTCTTGAAGTAGTTAATCACTCCACATATTTAAATTTCATTAATAACAGTCTTCCCCATTGAATGACGCGAACTACAAATGAACATGGGGGAATGGACATTGAACATTATATAAAGGAATCCCAACATGGTTTCTCCATTTCATAACACAATTAAACATTATCCCAACTTGGAATAGGTAACACAATTGTCATGGCGAAAGCCTAGACCTCACCGCAAGGTGTCTCAAGACTTCAACCTTCTGACATCATGTGTTCTATGAGGGTACCCTAAGTTATATTTTGTAAATATTAGTGGTCTACCCTAAGATCTATGTTATGTGTGCATAACAATTATATTAAACACCAAGATGTACTACAACAAGACTTGATATTGGAACAATAATATTGTTAGAGGTCATTCATCCCTTTGTGGTTAACTTACGAAAAGTTGAGCTGAAAAAGCTAATGGATGACCTATGGTGCCTCAACCAAGATTGAGCCGAAAGTACGAAAATTGAAATGTGTGGCCAAGAGAGGAAAGTTCTGCTGACTATAAAAGGAGCAAGGAGAGGAAAATTTTGATCCAAAAAGATAGAAGAGGCAGAAAGGAAGATTCAAAGGTCCCATTTACCTTTGCAAGTTAAACCTTTTGTGGAACACTTCATAGAGAGAAAGTAGCCAAAGTTGGATTTTGACTAGTTAAAGAAAACTAGGGAAGGGAAGAGTGATCATAAGTGTAAGCTCAATTGGTTAAAGTTTACCAAAAAAGGTTAGGAATGAAGACATAAGGACCTATTTAGGCGTCTCTCTTCCCGTTAAAGAACAAGGATCATTCATTCTTTTCGGGAGATTTAAGTCATTGAAGTTATGAGATGACTCGCTTTATAGCTCTTATGTTAATCTATTTTGGGTCCCAATAAGTTGTTTGTGTTGCAAACAAATGTTGATTATTTGATAAGGTTTTGCTTCAAGATGGGAATATATTGCACTCAAAAGTCAAATAAAACAAAATAAATAAATAAGAGTCTAAGTAGGATCTAAGCTATTTGCAATTATCTACGCTTTCAAACTATAACTTTGTTTATATCGTGATATGTCTACTGAATCTTCATTTGACCATGAAAGTATCGAGTGGTTTGTTAATCAAATAGGTTTCAACATTCCATAAGGCTTATTGGGTTGCAATCCATGAGCTTGATTACATGTTGCATTACTAAATGGGCTAATGTGTCGTGAATCATGATGAATGACATAGTTATAAACCCAAAGAAAATGCTTTGTTGTCTACCCGATAGTATGATGCTGAATACACTAAATGTGGCACATTGCACAATGCTGAGGCAATCCCATTTGCATCAAATGTAGGTTGATTAATATAACCATATTTCATTCTGCCTTGTTTACAAATGAAGATAAGTGAATAATATTTATCATTAGAAATGAGTTTTTTCATTATGGAGGACAAGTTTGTATCCCGAGAAACCTTGACACTAGGAAGCATCTCCTCCATCAGTAGCATTACAGAGTAAGTCCCAAGCATCTTGAGGTAGTGACAGATTTATTGGTTGCACTTGTAAAACAATGAGTTCAAGTTTTGAACTAGGAGTCCCATTTGTCAAGCAAACAAAGCTGCAAACAAACACCTCAAGGTACTGAAAATACAAAAGACATTCGGTAGCTCTAGGAAATCTAACACTATTTCACAAACAAGAGGTTCAAAAGCATTAGATGCCCATTGTTCAAAAGAAAGATTCATTAAGAGTAACGGTTATCATATATATGTAGTATAGTCGTGCGAAGGAAAGACAAAGCATTCAAAACTTGGAATGCCATAAGCCAAATGAATGTCAAAGTTTCCTCATCAGATGAGATGGATGTTATACAGAGTTCATTTATCCTCCAAAGAAGAAGGATGGGAAGAAGAGACAATAAAATCCTTGTATACAATAATGGCTTGCATACACATTGTTTTTGTCTTCAATGTATATGTCAAGGGATTAAGAACCAATTAAAAAATTATCATAAAAATCCAACCAACTCAAATGATTATCACTTCCCTATATATGTTTTGTTTGTTATTTATTGTACATCCTTAGGTTTCTATTGTTATGTTGTTGCAAACTAATAAGCTGGGCATACATTCCCCCTGCTTTACTGATCAGATGGTTATGGCTACCGTGCTCCACAATTTGACCACCTTGCAAGACAGCAATCGAATCAGCACCACGGATCGTCGAGAGGCGATGCGCAACCACAACGGTTGTTCGCCCTTTCATCAGCCTATCCAATGCTTCTTGAACCACCTTTTCTGACTCCGCATCTAATGCGCTCGTAGCTTCATCGAGCAACAAAATAGCCGGGTTCTTTAAAACGGCCCTCGCTATGGCAACCCTTTGCTTCTGACCTCCTGAAAGTTGTGTACCCCGCTCACCAACATCGGTTTTATACCCTTGTGGCAGACCACTGATAAAGCTATGTGCATTCGCAGCTTTTGCTGCCTCAATAACCTCTGCTTCAGTTGCGTCATCGGCTCCATACTTGATATTCTCGTATATGCTTGTGGCAAAAAGGGCTGGCTCTTGCTGCACAAGAGCAATGTGTTGCCTCAGAGACCTTAGGTTAAGCTTCCTAATATCCTTTCCATCAACAAAGACTACACCAGCTTGAGGATCATAGAACCTTGCAATGAGAGCAATAACAGAGCTCTTTCCCGAACCGCTAGGCCCAACGACTGCAAGGCTGCGCCCTGCATGGACGCGCAAGTTCAAGTCTTGGAATACATTTGCATCTGGCCTTGCCGGATAGCTAAACACAATATGCCTAAGCTCAATGGCCCCTTTCACATCTGTGACCACTTCGGCCTCGGGCTCTTCAGGCTCAATTTCCGTTTTTCGATCGATGATAGCAAAGACTGAGCCTAGGGCTTGTGACCCCTTCACAATATCAGGAGCCATTGCAAGCGTTTCAGCAACTCCAAAAGCAGTCAATATGAGCACCATGAAGGCCTTCATCACATTCCCAAAGTTGGTATCTTGGTTTTTTACTAGTATTGAAGCATACCATAGTGCAAAACCATAGGAACAATACATACAACATTGTGAAACACCATATCCTATCCCTGTGAGCTGCCCTCGAAGCCACAGTTGCTTTTTAGGTGCATTCAGTTCTCGTGCAAACAAATCCAAAACTTTCTCTTCCGCACAAAATGCAGCAACAGTCCTTATGTTACCGACAGCCTCTCCTGCAACTCGGCTTGCATGATTATATGCCTTTCCAAGGTTTCCCCCAAAGCCTTTCAAGAACAATTGCTACATTTAACAGAACAAACATTAGCTGAATACTCTCCGCCAACTTTTACTGCTAAGATAAAATCAAAAAAAGAAAGCTCGGGTATATTTATGAAAATTAATATACCTCACCAACTGATGCCCCTATGAGGAGTGGAAATGTTGCGAGTATCACTAACGTGACACGCCATTCCAAGTAGAAAGCAATTGCAAAGGCTGTGACCGTTAATGCCATGTTCTGCATCAGTGTGGACAATCTATCAGCCACAGCAGCTCTAACTAAAGCTGCATCTGTAGCTAGTTGTGAGGCTAAGAGATTACTATTGTTCTCATCCAGGTCAAACCATCCTACTTCATTCTGAAGAATAGCTGGAAAGACACACACATATATATAGATAAAAGGTTGATTATCAAAATATTCAAGCAAAATAATTAGAAGTTGAAACTTAACCCAAAGCTAACTCAACGATCCACAACTCACCTGAGAACATTTTCGCACGGACTCGCACTGTAAGTCGTTCTCCCGTGAGGGTGAAGAAGTAGTGTTGAAGCACATATATGAACACAGTTACGACAGTTGCAGCAGAGAATATGAATGCTACCTTTCGAACCTCATGTTTCAAGTATGCGATATCAGGACTATAGAAAGAAACCAGAACTTGACTTATGGCTAGAGCAAACAGAGGAGTCTCTACGCCTGCCATTATAGCTCCTAGAGTTCCCAAAAGTGCATAAGGCCATTCAGGTTTGTTTAGCTTAAGCAGCCTCCATAGTGAAGGGGGTGAAAGTGTGTTTCTGCCATATCGATCCTCGAGGTCGACTGGTGGATAGAGATCAGATTCACCTGGAAATGAATGTAAACTCGCGGTGCGGAAACTCATATTTTTTGAGTGAGACAAAGAGGAAGTATATGAGTTCCTACAAAATTAATTAAGTGGGAATCAGAATGCATTTACAAGGATAGTTTGCCTGATTATACAGATCATAAAGAAAGAGCAAAACACAAATAACACTCCCAGCATGTTGGGTATTTGCCAGGATACCGCCTACAAAGGGATACATGGTAGCTTAACTCCAGGGATTATCGTAAATACGCCAAAACGACTATGGGTATTTACCATAATACCCCGTAGTCTTCAAAAACATTTTATGTAGAATGATAAAATGTTTTCACCTGGAAACCTTGCCTGATGATGGGCCCCCATCAGTACCAGCCTTGTTCATAGCAGTCTCTTGCAATTTCACAAGCGTAAAGTACTCCCCATGCTCCCCCCTTGATATAAGCTCATCGTGAGAACCAAGCTCTACAATTTTGCCAAGTTTTACTACTGCAATTGTATCAGCATTGCATATTGTGGAGAGCCGATGAGCAACCACGACAGTTGTCCGGCCTACCATAAGATGGTCTAAGGCCTCTTGTACCAACTGCTCCGAGGCTGCATCTAAAGCACTAGTAGCCTCATCAAGCAAAAGAATTGATGGGTTTTTCAACATAGCTCTTGCTATTGCAATTCGTTGCTTCTGTCCCCCTGATAGTTGTACTCCTCTCTCACCAACCTACTAACCAAAAAAGCTAGATATATATGATACACAAAACCCAGTGAATGAGCATTATGTTCCATTATACATATATGCATATATCTCACCTGCGTGTCATAACCATTGGGAAGCTGCTCAATGAAGGTGTGAGCATTTGCAGCTTTTGCAGCCAGATGAACATCGTGCATGTTTGCACCATCTTTACCATAAAGGATATTTTCTAGTATGCTTGTAGCAAACAATGCAGGTTCTTGATTCACTAACCCAATTTGCGCTCTAAGCCACTTCAGCTGAAGAGTTTTGATGTCATGTCCATCAATCATTACCTTTCCTGTGCGCACGCAGACAGATCTCACTTACACACACACACACACATATATACATAGAGAGAGAGAGAGAGTCAAATCCATGATCCAAAAATACTGTTCCTTTAAGACCATATACCAGATGTAGGGTCATAGAACCGTTCGATGAGAGAGATCACTGTGCTTTTTCCAGAGCCACTTGCTCCAACAAGTGCAATAGTCTTTCCTACTGGGATCTTAAGGCTGAAGTTCTGAAAGATAACAACATTTGGCCTCGATGGGTAACTGAACGTCACATCACATAGTTCAATGTGTCCCTCAACTTGGGAGAGCACCCGACCTTGATTCATATTCACATTGATTGCCGGCTTTCTTTTGATCATTTCTAGAATATTATAGCCAGCTGCCTTGCCTTTAACAAAAGATGTTAGATTTGGAGCAGCTTGTCCAAGAGAGCTGGTCAAATGGAAAGGTGAAAGAAAACATGAGGATGATTGCAAAAAGAGTGTTGAAAGCAACTTTCAATCTCAATAACCATACTTACAGGCCAGCAATAATCACATTCAAGATTGTAGTGAATGCTTGGCCACCATTAGTCACCTTATTGATGACTAAGACACTTGAATACCATAGTAACAATGCCCAAGCACCAAAAAGTAGGCCATAAGTGCAACCAACACCCAAACCCTTGGCCATGCCACCTTTCTTTCCAAGCTTGTAAGATTTTTCCAGAGCTGAGCTATATGCATTTATTATCTTTTTCTCTCCCACAAACGAATAAACAGTTCGAACTTGGGTAAACGCCTAGATAAATAAGAGACAATGAGAACACACACAAGGGATCATCCAAATCACTACAAAAGGTATTGGCAACTAAAATATGATGCTGTGAATGTTTAACCAGATCTCTTGGTATGCATTCAATGAGCTACATAGAAATATTTGGGATGTAGAGAAATAATAACAGGGTTCAAGATTAACAAAACTACCTCTTCTGCAACCTTCCCTGCCTCAGCGTAAGCTTTTTGACTCTTTGCAGTTAGGCCAATCATGATTGCAGCATATGTACCTCCTGCTGTTGCCATTAGAGGCACAACAGCCAAAGTTACTAGAGTAAGTTGCCACACGGATGAAAAGCCAACAGCAAACCCAGCAACAAATCTGGCCATATAATGCAGATAGTGACCCATCTGATTACCAGACAATTCAGTTAGAAATCGGTTACAATTCAGCTACATGATTGCACATCAGACTAGACCCCCTACCTTTTCGCTAATGGCATCTTGTACAAGAGCAGTATCAGTAGAAATGCTGTTCACTATCTCCCCTGTGCTAGTGTCTATGTCAAAGTAGCCTACATCTTGGTTGAGCATTGCCTGGAGATATTGGATTCTCATGCGACCCGACTGCCTCTCACCCGTCATCATCCAGCAAGACACCTCTGTAAATTTCAAATATTGTTAACAGCTTACTATCAAGTGTGCACATAAAATCTTTTCTTGACATATACTCAGCATCGAGTGTACAGATAACAACATCCATTCTTGTGATAAACATCTACATTTACTCATTATGTGATACATATACATATAGCTTGATGAAAAGCGTCGAGGAGAGGCCATATGTAGCATACCTAGCCAGCCAGATCCCATTACAGCAAGTCCCAAGTAGAGGAAATTAAGAGCATTCTGCAAAGCATTGAGATTGTCAAAATCAGACACAAATTAAATAAAAAAGAATTTGGAAATTTTTTATTTTGGGCAATGGAGAAAGCAAAAAAACCCTCCCATTTTTTAAGGTGAAAATGGCACTCTAGAAGGATCATATGTCATGAAAATGAAAGAGAAGCATAGTTACTTTAGCTACTTCCTTGGCCATGCCATTGGGATCAGTTGCATGAGCTCCGAAAGCATCGATGAGTTTCCCGAAGAAGATGAAGAAGACAGGGATAGCAGCACCATGGACACATGCCCCCAGAGTTCCTAACAACATCAGCAAGTAATCGAGGCCATCCGCGAACGAGAAAAGCTTATACAAAGAAACACTTGGTTGAGCCTCCGGCTGCTTCTTTCCATTACCATCGTTATCATCAGTGGCATTATTTAGTACTTCTGTTTTATTGAAGTCCCTCCCATAATCAATCATTTCGAGGGTTTTCTCAGTTATCTCGTCATCGATTACAACATGTTCGTTAAACCCAGCTACATCTGACACTGCCCCTGTTTTGTATACCTTACCGCTGTTCTTCCATAGGTTAGTGTGGTTATGTTTCTCTGAGCTGGCTCCATCGTTGCACGGCAGTAGGAAGTCCACAGATTCAGCCATTTCTGAAACGGAGCAGGGAATGGGGAAGGAGGAGGGGGGGGGATATGGAAAGGAAAGCAGGGAGAGAAGCAATTAGTTGTGGACAGAATGAAGGAAAGGAGGTGGAGAGATGGCCATGGTTGGTTGGTAGCACTTCAAAGGACAAGGAAATTTAGTAGGAAAACGAAGGATTTGGCAGAAAGAAAGGTGGATCTAAGCCATGTGGGCAGCGACAAGAGGAAGATAATGCAGCATTATCTGACACATAAAGAAAGAGACAGAGACAGAGAGACAGAGAAAGAGAGAAAGATGAAGAAGGAGAAGGAGAAGGAGAAGGAGAAGGAGAAGGAGAATAGAAGTCTTTTTCTTTTTGTTGCTGTCTGTCTATCTATCTATCCCCTGTTTCTCCTTCTTCTTCTTCTTTCTTCTTCTTCTTCTTCTGCTTCTGCTTGTCTTTCTTTTTCTTCTTCTTCCACAGCTAACACCTTTCACAACTAACATTAAATGCCGCCATCACCACCAACCAACAACCTCTTGTCTGTCATCAAAGCTCCACCATAGCTTCCTTCCTTTCATTGCCCTTTTTTTCTTTCCTCTGGGAAAGGAGGAAAAACCCACAAAAATGAAAAAAGAAAAAAGAAAAAAGAAAAAAGGGAAGGGGGAACCCGGAAGAAAGGCATGCAGTCAGTCTATTCAGTCAATCTTTGTCATGCATTGAGACCACTGTGTTTCTGTGCTCCTTTTTAGCTTTGATTTTATTAATCATCGCCAAACAGAAAGAAAGACAGAGAGAGTCTCAGTGTCTCAGAGGTCTCCAGCTCAAATCCGAGCTCAACACTCTGTTTCTTTGCAAGCAACAACACCACATGCATACATACATTACATACATACATTACATACATGCATTCATACACCTATGCATGCATGCATGCATGCAATACATACATACTGATACACATTACCTACATACATGATACCTTCATGCAATACATACACATTCAAACACATGGATACATGCATGCAATACATACATACACACATGCATGCATACATACATACATTATACATAGATCCATACATGCATGCATAGTATGAACCATTCGTACCAAATGTACATTCGCATTCTCTAAATGTCTCAATCATTCGAGAATGGTACACACCCTCGAAGTATGGTAAATACCATACTTTTGTATTCATTATGTATATATTATAAGGTAAATTATTTTTTTTTTAAGTTGAGAGATTTAAGGTAAAAAGTGTAAAAGAAAAAAACATGTTTTGATAACATACGCATTCTTTTCATCCGTATGAAAAAAGAATGTTTGCCAATGCATTCGAGTATATTACGTAGTACGTACTATGCATGCATGCAACACATGCATACACATACATACCCACATGCAGGCATGCATGCATACATACATATAACTCGCAAGACCTCGAGATTTGCCTCTCGATACACACATACATGCATATAATTCACAGGACCTTGAGAATTGCCTATAGAGTCTGGATTCGAACAAAATGATCCCTTTGCCTGTGCGTGCACCCCTCTCATGGGTTGTCTTGCCTTCTTGGATTTGTTGAAGCTCTTCTTGCTCACAAGAGCTTGATCACATGTTATCGCAACATCCGAAATCTTGCTCCTCTCATGAACCAACTTGGAAATATAAATAAATAAATAAATAAATAAATAAATATATATATATATATATATATATATATATATATATATATATATATATATCAGACACACACTTTGATACATGTGCTGCATCATTTGACCACATTCGAGTTCGCACTTGCCATACGTTGTCAGTCCAATCCACACTCCCTAGACACAATCCTCTCGCGATCGCAATGCACGCTCTCCATTGCAACGTTTTTATTAATAAACTCCTTGAATGTCAAGAGCCACAGCAATTCCACGCATAGTATGTAAATTTGATTCACTTTTGGTCCCATAGGTCTCGTATTTGACTTCCGCACTCTTTGTCTCTCGTATTTCTTCGGAAAAATATGGGTGATTAGCATTGTACTTTAGATTTACGAGAAACATCACCCAATTTTGAAGGATGTACTATAAAAGAGTGGCAAAAAAGTGGCTCGTCTTACAAAAACTTGAAAACAATAACTTTAAGGTCGATCCATAAAAGGAAACCACTAGTGGTAGTAGAGGGTTGGGCATAGTGTCAAGAATCACCGAAAATGCAACAAGAATCAATGCTCAATCAATCAATGTTTTATTCGCATAAACTATGATAATACAAAAAAACTCCATTTTTCATAAAAGTAATGTATATACAAACAATATGAGAATTAGCAAGCCCTTGTCACCCGAACTATAACAGTGAGGATATATTGGAAATTCCACTATGAGGATGGCAAAACTACTATCTCAAAACTCTTGGATTAAATTCTTGAGTTTCTACATCATATACTTAAACACATATTTGTTGGAGTCATGAGGACATGAGAACCTTACCTTGTAGAAGGTTACTTACTACATTGTCTCCACTCAGGCAATTGCCACTTGACCAATCTCAAACTTTATGGTTGGGAAAGCATTGAATTCAGAATTGTATATCCCTCCATTGAACAACTAACAACCACCGCCAAAGGTAGTGTGCCTACCATTTCCCACCAAAGACACAATTTCACATGAAATGAAATATCAGACTACCATCATATGGTCAAAACTTGACGGATACAACATATACATTGGATAATGTGCCATGTACCCAAAACCTTCAGCATTAACCAAGCTCCGCCTTCAATCAAGTTGTGATAAACATAATTAATGTGTATCATGATTATCGGTTTTTTGCTATTTAATTATCAAAATTTCCATGATTATTCTACCACCATTTTTGAAATTGGGGCTAAAGGAATTTACCATGACAATAATGATCACCAAGTATAACCATATATGTGAACAATGAGATATATGAAACATGGTTTGCATAATGCTTAAAACCATAATATACCTAAGTGCCTCTAAAATAGCATTTTTTTATCCAAGGTTTGTCATACCATTGAATTCAAACTTGAGACTTTCTTGTCCATTACAATCTAGGAGTCGGGAGTATATGAGAACCTTATATTGTAGAAAATTATTATATTTCTCCATGTTACTAGTTGCCACTTGACCAATCTCAAATTGTGGGTAAAAGAGAAATTAGTGCTGAACCAAATAGGTTATGAGCATTTAAATGCCCACGCACATCGGTAACATGTTGTGGGGTACACACATGACTCTTTGAAACCATATATATGTCTAGGCTTGAGTATTTAAACAAGCTAATCAATCAAGCGATAGAGTGATTGTTTTGTCCATTGTAACAATAGCAAAAGAATAAGAAAGCATGGGAATCATCATTAGATGTATCACTTCAAGTCTAGAAGTAAACAAGAAGTAAACAACTAGGCCTGAGACTTTCAATTTACATATTTAGCTAGGATTTTACTAAATATCTCCAACACCAACTCGTTGAGAAGGTGAGAGATCAACACCAAAAAGGTAACCCAACTAATGGTTGACACACCATAGAAGGTCATAGGTTTACTGTCATGGTACACTTTAAAGCCTTAACCATTAAGCACAATCCTAAATGGTATATAGAAAAAATTATGGGCAAATCATACCCATGAAAATCATGATGATACATGATATATAGAGATGGCATTCTATTATTAGAACCATTCCGGTTGAATGCTAGTCTTCAATACATGTTTGCAAAGTGTATCCTTCTTGTTCATAATACAATTTCATTTCCTTTTCTTTTTAATCCCCTTTCTTATTGAAACAACTCTATGTCTTCCACCTTTGACAATTTGTGCCAAAATCCCCTTTTATCTTTTTTTTATTGAGAACTTTAGTAAGATCATTTTCATAGCCATGGAGTCTATACAAACATGACTAATTGTGCATTTTGTTAGAGCTTGAGTGCGTTACAACAAAATTCGTGACACTAGAATGATAGAATCAACAATAAAAAAGTCGAGTATTAAGAAGAAACTAAATTGTGCTCATATTTGCAGTTTTGGCAACTCTTTTCTTAGCTAACAAATGATGGAGGCCTCACTACTAGTAAACTTCAAGAGTTTCAAATATTTTTTATAAGATAAAGGGCACTACATTTCTAAAGCATCAAACTTATAATCTCCCATCGATTTATCACCAAACAAAGATTTGTCACGAGGGCAAATTGAATGTATAATGTATTGTCATTAGTTTCAAGGTTCTTCCTAACTATATTGATGATAGCTTGTCGAGTGGATTTAGCTAAAATCATAGAAGCTTTGTTGGTGGACCCATCTTCTTTCCCATAAAGAAATATGTTTCTCTTTATGTAGTCGTGGATCATCGAAGACTCAACAAGGTCACAATTTGTAACAAATATGCTTTATCATTCATCTCGATCCTTTTAGATGTCTTAGTGGAGTGAAATAATTCCAGAATCTCGATGTTCATGGTGAATATAATTTTATGAGGATTTGCCCATAAATGAATGAAATATTACATTTTACACTCAATATGGACATTTCTAGTGCACAATTATGTCTTTTTGTCTCGTGAATACACCAATACTTTTTCAACATATGGCAAAAGACATTTTATGAGACTTCGTAAATATATCCACCATAGTTTATTTAGAAGACATCTTATTCTATTCAAAGCATGATATCCATGTTTGTCAAGTTCTCTAATGATTGCGAGAATATAGTCTTTATGGTAAATTATAAAAGTGCAATTTTGGTTGCAACCAAGTGGAGTTTCTTGGTCATGTGTTGCTAGAGGGTATATCTACGAACCCAATGAAGAGTGAAATGGTTCAATATTGGCGAATACCGTGTTTTATGTGTTATGCAACGATTCTTGGGATTGTCAGATTTCTATTACAAGTTCATCAATAAGTGTTCAAAGTTCGTATTATCTCTTACATTATTGACATAGGTGCAATTCTTGAAATCTTGAAGTGGATTGTGACTTATGCTTCCATTCTCGTTCATTTTGGCTAAAGCAAGCTTATCGTAATCAAAATTGATGCTTTAGATTTTGCACTTAGGAGTGTCTTGTTGCAAAACATAAGTGATGGGAAACCACAACCAAATGTTATTCATTCATGGAAGTTTGAAGTTGCAAAACTCAATTGTGAGATTCATGATAAAGAACTTATGGACAATGTGGATATTTATAATAATGGTGTCATCTACTCGAGGGGTATCCCCGCCATATTGTTGTTTACAATGATACCATCATTGTATACAATAATCACAAAGAAAGAAAGACAATCAACAAAAGAAACATTGTTAGATAGATTCTAATGTAAGCATGAAAATAAGGAAATAGATAAGAAAATAAAGATATAAAGAGAGAAAGAAGGGTGTCCCTAAGCAAATAAGCCTTGAATAAGTCCTACACCACTAGTATGAGCTTTAGTCATACCTAATATTGGTGTGCACTTACCATAAGAGTATGTTCACCACAAGAGTATGACATGAGAAACATAGAGAACAAACATGTGGGCTATTGAGTGTAAGATCAATAAGTGATGTAGCCCATATAGAAGTAGGTAATGACTACCCGTTCAAGGGACTAAAGTTGTGTATTGTAGGTCATTTTAACTAATAGAGTATATTCTTATTTGGAAAAAAAGAGAGTATGTTCACCACAAGATCACAGTCTTGACGTAGTCGAAAGATCCCCGAATTACGTTAGTTAGGCCTTATATTTATAGCTACACCTAAGGCCCCCATGCATGTTCACACTTGACCCTTAAGGGTTATTGCAATCCCTAGGATTAAAAGTAATCCTCCCTTCTTTGCATTCTCGATTAACCTCTCACTCTTATCCTCGTGTGTAGAGAACTATGGTACAATGTGCCATGTGATAAGTTATGGTTATTGTTATGGTTATGCTTGTAATACCTTCCCTCAAAAAGGGATGGCCCAAGTCGATGTTAGATGAGCTACTACATCATCTACACAACAAAGATGATGCAACTTGAGAGCTTTGATCTTAGACCAAAGAAATTGATATTTTGTCAGAACAACTTGTAAAGGGAATATGTGGTAACGACATTTTAGCCAAGATTGTGCCTGTCTTAAGAGATTGCATAGGTTCTTGCAATAGTTTGCTAGCACGAATATAAATGTTGAGCACTGAAATCACAAAGGCTCATGAATAACGAATTGGCACCAACATGTTTATAGATAGATTGGCCACACTTGTTTTTAATTTCGCTAGTACCTCCACTAGTCAAGAAGAACCTCAAGTATGATCCCAAATGCATGGATTGCCACCAATCAACCTGAACCCAACTACTGAACACATGGAGTCGACACCAACAATGACCAACTCTCCAAATCCAGAGCTAGTTGTTGCACTCCAATCCATCGAACATTTCTAACTTTAGTAGAAAGGGAGTGGAGACTCACACTCTCTCCTGGCTTCAACCTCTCCAACTTTGTGGAGGCGACTTAAAATGTCGAAGGTGAGATCTAAAGTCAATAATGCGTGTTGGCAAACGCGTGTTCGTGATACTCCTAACAATTTGTGTCTCATTTTCCCTACTTCTTTTGCATGTATGTCCATCGAAGAAATTGATGGGTTGTAGTGGGTCAACACATCAATTTTGCTATGCAAATTTTGTTGGAGGTATCATCCAGAGATGGTCAATCTCCATGTGTGGGAGCATATCTCTTCACAAATTACGTCACACATATGAATCAAGGCTATATAACTTTAGTAATCATACCTCAATGAAAATAAGTAGTTGGGGAAACTAGTGTTTTGTGTCTAACCAAGGTGGATATTCATGTAAGTACTAAAATTATTCTACAAGTGTTAGTTTTTTAATACATTAGTTAGCTAGTTAATTAGAAAGCCTAGGGTTGGATAAGAAATCATCGCCTCATATTTTAAGTTGACCATGCACCTCTAGGTGCTAACATGAATGTGATAGAATCAAAGTACTGTAAGAGAATGATATGGGAATTTGAATGATGAAATGCATTAAGTGTGCAGTCCCATCTACTTTGTCACAATACTTGTAATTGTACCTTTTTCATAATCCTTAATCTTATAGAAGTTACAAGCAAGAAACTACTACAATAGTGGGAAGGGATTTATAATCTTACGTTATCTATCTTCATATTATTCAATGCTCTAAAGGACCGTTGAGCCATACTCTTGATTTGTAGCATTCTTTTCTCCTCTCGTTGTTAAGTGTTAGTTGATATATCTTTCCAAATATTAGGTGTCTATCTAGTGTGAAATTATTTTGGTCTTACATTGTGATCCATTCTTATTTTCCATCTCCTATTCAAATATCATTATCTTATCTAATTTATTCTTTATAAGTTGAATCTTAGCATCATGCTACTTAATATAGTTGTTTGACTTGAGCACCCATCAATTTTGGGTATCATAATAGTAATCGTAGATCCTTATTGACTGTCTCGTTCATACCCACATGTCAGACATCACCCATCAATTATTGATAGAATTAGTCCTTTCATTTCTCAAAATTCCTCCTACTGACTGTTATCACCTTCATAAAGACACATTCCAAAAACCACTTCATGTTTTTTTCGTATTTGGTACAATAGACACAATTTTCCTTTAGGGATGCCACTACATTTGTATGCATATCTATATTGTGAACAAGTGTATAATTTTCAAGAGTCATTTTTATGTCATTTCTCATGATTAGTGACCGAGGAAGTGCGCTCACGATAGTCAGACTACAATAACATTTTGTTCTTTTGCATGCAAAGTAATTGAATGGTTTTAGTTGGCATGGAGGTTCTCCATTTGCTATTCCACAATTCTGGATCATCTCCTTGTTATCTAATGCATCGTAACAAAAATAACAATACAAACTTTCATGCCATTACTACATGCCACAAAAAAAGGATTAAATATTTCCAGTAAATGTGTGACATGATATCTATTATCGTTTTCATACACGATGCAACTGCACTCAATCTATAATGAATGCACAACATGCATTTTGTGAAATTAATCACATTTCTTATTTGACATGTCATGCAGTATGCATTCATAGTTGTTTACATTGTATCATTGGTTTTACAAAATAGAATACATTGGAAGAGGAAGAAGTAACAACCTCTGAAATTGCGTGGACAGGTCTTATAGATGCTGAAAACTGTTTAATTGGCATTAAGGGAATGAAAGTAGAATCAAACGAGGTATGCTACTACAAACTAGAGCACGGAAGGGCAAGAGATGAGCAACCAGTCTTTCAAAGAGAAAAGCCGATTAGGCTGATCGTAAAAACTGGTAAGAATATGATTATTGACCCTAAGCCAAGGGAGATCACACCGGCGACAGTGTGTTGGCCTATAGAAGGGCATTTGGATCAGTTATCATGGGACCCAGCCAGGTATTTTTGGAGAACTCAAGGACAAACTGATGGGGAAAAGCTGGTTCAATTTTTCAGGTATAACACGAAGATTGGGAGGCAAATTCTTCTAGAACAAAAACATGACAAGGTTGCGGCAAGGAAATTTTGGATGCAGGAGGGCATAAGTGAAAGGAGACTAGATAAATTCTGGAAAATGATATGGCATGACAAATATGACCGCAAGATAATGATGTGTTTATGGCTTATTGCACATAGAGCCTTGCCGGTAGGGATGTGGGGTAAAGGCCCCAATGTAGACCCTCGATGTACTGCATGTGGACAGATAGAAAGCATCTCCCATTGTCTATGGGAATGTCGTGATGCAATGGCTGTATGGGGAAGGGCACTTTGTTTGCTTTGCCATGCCTCTAGTTCGTTCACCCTCAATTGGGGACATGCTTGTTGGATGTCTCTTGACGTTGATGTGGCGACATACGATAGCACATGCAATGCTAAGTACAGAGGGGAGAATGGCATTGTTCGGCTGATCCCTGACAACGGGGTACCTACAACTTGTGTACAGAATCAAAAACTTGAAGATCTTTGGATGTTGCTTGCCCCCATCACTATATGGCATATATGGACAGCAAGGTGTACCAGGGTATTTTCCGCACACAAACGCCCTCCAGCTGAATCGATTAAGCTAATTTGGCACACACTCATAACTACACTAAGAGCTCAATATGAGCGGATTAATGGTACTAATGATGCTGCAGACCTAATGAGGCTGAATTTTCGAAAAAGGTGGTGTACGATACCGATGGCCGCAGCAAATGGAATGGATATACTATGGAAGTATGATGTACCCAGATGGTTGTTTCCCCCTCCCATTAGTTGAACGAGGGGCGTGAAAGACATGGCAAGTGGGATAGTGAAGGTAGGTGATGTATCTGTAAGGATGGCTTGAGTCATATGTAAAAGTGTAAGATAAATAAGTGAGATCTCTCGTATGTAGGCTAGGATAATCTTGGCACGGCCTACCTGAGAAAGGGATCGTGTTCATGTATATTTTAACTAATGGAGCATATTCTTTTTTGGAAAAATAAAAAAATAAAAAAATATCTTACTTTTGTTCTATATTTAAATATAAGTTACTATATTCTCATGTAATTCTCTTATGTGCATCACCTGACATCATATGATTAAGATTCGTAGCTTGCCTTTATTGTCCTTTTTGAAATCTAAACTTTTGTGGGAAAAATGGAAAATATTGTGCTTCAATCTAAAATGTCTTTACATTTTTTTGTTCTTGAGGTTAGTTATGGAGTAGGATTCCATCATTTTCTTGGGTTTTATGCCTCTAAGAATTTTTCTTAGAACTCACAAAACTCGGAGTCTTTGTTTGTCATTTGATTCAGTAAACATTAATTGATTCTAAAGTAGGGAAACATATGGTCTCATTCTAAACATTTATATTCTCAACGATCCGCTTTATCATTTTTATTAATTCAATAAAATTATTGTATTATTTTGGATTTTGAAGGTCCCATTGAAACAACCATCATTATTATCTGTAAACATGATTTCCTCTTCACATATAAGCACATATGACCAATAAAAGTTGGATACTTCGGCTTGTGTGATAGGTGTTTAGAGCATCTATCCGCCATATCCTGTCACAACCAATTGTTGCTTGCTTTGTATATTTCCGAGGTTTTGTGTAGTCAGTCGACCAATTTTTTATAGAACAACTAGCCAAGTCCCCTAAAGACTTGCTGATTAAAAGAGGTAGCATAATATTTTTGTCATTTTTTCCAACTTTAACCCAAGCTTCATTAATTTTTCAAGGAACTTTACCAAATTAAATAAAAACCTAACTTATAAACTCATCCTTAAATAGATCAAGAAACGTAACACGAACAAGTAATCACACACAAAAAAAATTCCATTCATTAATTGGATTTATACATTTCAATAAATTTATGCATGAAGTAATAAGATTGGCTAGGTAGGCCAACTGTTAATTGATGGCATGGATGCAAATTGCAATAACTTAGAAGAGTTGGATGCAAGTGAAACTCTTCCCTCTTTAAGTAATATAGATCCTAAAAATCCATCTTATTGCCCAAACAATTATTTAAAATACTTGTGTGTCAATAGAAGAACCACTTTGTCAACACATCATAACTGAGTCTAAAGAAGAAGACAAAGAAGAAGAGCAAGCGAGTCAAAACACTCTTCACCCTCCTATATTTGGATGTGAAATGCCTTCAAATATCTAGTGATGCCATGGATATTGCAAAATATAAAACAAAACAAAAATATTTAAACTAAAAAAACATCAACACTTAGCTCCTTCATGTCCTCTATAGGAAAGGTTGGAAGGTTATGTTTAAGTTTGTCGTTGCAAAGGATTCCTTTGTGTTCGGTTCTTTTATCCTTTTACTCTTGGCCTTCTTAGTATGAGATGAACCACAAAGACTAGACAAACAATTACAAAAAGTTATTATTGTCTTCTTTTTTCTACCTTAGAAACGAGGGTTCTTAAAGAGATTGACTTCCAAAATACAACTCATCCCCGCATATAATAGACCTTGGATTCCATCAACCCCCCTTCATGTCTGAAAACTAAATCTTACTGACCTCTAGAGTGCATATTTCTCCTCTATAATATTGGTTGCATCCAAGATTCTCTATTTAAATGTATAAATGTCTCAATGCTTATGATGAATTGAGAAAAATAAAGAGATTTAAAGGCTCTACCTTAACTTTGGTCACGTAGGAATATTATTAATGGGTCTCTCTCCCTCTCCTCTTTTTTTTTCATAATTAGCTTACCTTAGTGGTAAGTCGTTTTACACTATTAGCTCTACATCTTGGGTTCGAAACCCAATTTTTTCACTTCTCTATTACTCTATAAATATCTCTTATTTCACTAGATACCACCGTGGAATACAAGGGTTGAACCCATGACCACCTGGTCTCCATTGGGCAACCTTACCAATTGAGCTACATCCATCTGTCCATTTGGCAAAACACACACACACACACACACACACTCTCTCTCTCTCTCTCTCTCTCTCTCTCTCTCTCTCTCTCTCTCTCTCTCTCTCGGTAAAAGCACACAATTATATTAATTGTATGTAAAATCCACTTAGTTACAACACTTCTCAGTGTCCTCTACCTATCATATGCCTATGTAGGGAGAGGGACGTCCTGTAAGGCTATTAAAAAACTTGAATAAGCATTTGAGGAAACGATCCTCACATGCGCTAACATCAAAAAATTCCACATGAGAATACCTTTTAGCTTCTTTATATAGGCTTTCATCCCATGTCTATTATCAAACATGAAAGCATTACACATATTCCAATTGTGTTTAAGACCCCAATAACGTAAAAATTGGAACAATATCTCCATCTCATCATTTGATTCATTTTGAACATATTGAGAAAAAACCCATTGTTGAGGTCTCAAACAACAACGGGTTTAAACTTGCCAAATGTCCGATAAGTACTTCCAAATGGTACACACTATAGGACATTTAATGAACCTATGTGTACTATCCTGCAATGGAACAATGCAAAAGAAACAAGTGTCCGACCCTAGTCCTCGTGTCTTTAAGGCCGAACCTAATGGGAGCCCACCAATCATGACTCTCCATATGAACACCTTTGCACGAAATGGTAGATGGGAATGCCAACTATGTTGTAATATTTTCCACCACCTTGCATTTGACTTACATACATTCCACAACTTCGCTGCTTTAGGAGCCAAGATAATGATGTCATCGCATGTTGATACAATATATTTGTAGTGACCTGTAACAAGTGTGTACCATCTTGTAACCACCAATCCACCCAAGGTGCAAAATTTGTTTTCAATGGCAAAGATCCTTGCAACAATGGTATATCTTGTAATTTCTCCCAAATAAATCCATAATTTGGGGGAATACATAATCTGTAATATCTCTCTCTCTCTCTCTCTCTCTCCTCCATTTTTGGGTTGTAATGGATGGAATATATGAAGAAATGGTTTGGAAAATAACATCACATTTGCTTCATGAATGAGGCGTTTTTGTAATGTCAATGTATCATGGTGTTGGAAAGACATAGATGTACTTGTGTTCCATAAACTTACAAAACTAAATTTTATTTGGAAAGGGAAACTACACTTATTGATACATGCTAGAGACCACTGCTTTCTCTATCATATGCACCATTGCTTCCATACGAATTAGGTCACGTTCTCTTTGATATGAGATGACAATGTTGGGGCACAAGTAAAGAGATTCATCAACAATACATATTTTTCCTAGAACAAGTTCGAAAATCAAAGCATCATACTTACGTACAATGCATTACATACAACCACATTCGAGTTTTCTTTCCATCCATTGTCGATTCAATCCAATCTTTTTACACATTTCTTTGACAGTCACAATATGCACTCATGATTACAACTTTTAGTTGTAATAATCTTGAACAACAAGAATCACAACTAAAGTCCACATATACTTTGTAAAAACATTTCACTTTTGACATCCCATATATCATATTTGATCAGTGAGGAAGATATAAAATCTATCTATTTGACTCCTAAACTTGAATTGTTAATAGAACCTACTCTAGGCCCCAATAGTAAAGGTAGTCAAACAGTACATGGGGAGGACAAATCTCTCCTCCACAAACAAAAATCACTAAAGGGATGACAAAAATATCCTCATTAATGATGGCCAAGGTTATCACATAACAATGAAATTTAAACCACTAGGCATGCATGTAAGGAATATGTGTTTGACATCTTTTTCAATCACTACACAAAGAAAACATGTCCCCTATGAAACGTTGCCGTGAAGTTGGGGCTTCATGATATCGAAACAATGTTAAAAATTTTGAGAAGTAAAATTTGCATATGGAGCTTGCGACGAGGAGCATGTATGATTTTTCGGTTCGTGAATCGGAGTTCGGAAGCCCAAAATACAACATTTGGAAGGATCAATGCTACTTGGGACAAAAATGTAATTATATCAAAAGGGGGGATTTCGGAAAATAATAATATTGAACTTGTAATGATTTAATTTTAATTTATAATTAAAAAAATATAACAAATAAATAAATAAACCCAACCGCCCATGCCTAAGGTGGTTCACAAACCGCCTCAAGGAGGGTGGTTGGGTGGTTGACCCCTTATAAAAGCCACTCTTGCGGTGGCTGAGAGGTAAAAGAAGCTGAGGAAGAAGAGAGGAAAGCGAGGAAAGAGAAAGCGAAGAGTTGAGGTGGTTTATTTGATAAGCTTTATTTTTAAGAGAGGAGCTAAGCATCACACCATCCGCACGATTATCCCCGAGTCACAGAACCCCGATGGATGCGACACACAACCACAATCTTTACGACAACGTGCCATTGTTTTAAACCCATTTCTGAAGGCAATTCATCAACTGTTAAAGTATCATATTGACATGGAATGGAGCGAAGTTTCAATATAACACACAAAACTCTGCACTTGCACCGTCATCTGGCATATCAAGTTATGCAGATGGTAGCATTGGTATGCATTAAGATTATCAACCTTTTGATATTGAATAATCAATCAATACACAAGATATTGGGAAAACATAATCCCCATCAATGGCTACTCCCTACTATTCAATGAATTGGAAAAAGTTGCAATGAGCTTTCATTATCTCCATTTATGAAACTTTAGAGGATTGGTGGCACTTTTGTTGTACATGGCAAATGCGACCAACATTTGTCCACGCCATTAGTTAGCCCCATCCCATGGACGGTATTTGTTTTTAAGTGGATGTTAATAAGAACAGTCACATTGTATAGTCATGACTCATGACTCTCACATTTCAAGGTACAAAGACATTAGTCTCTTTTGAAAGTGTAGAGCTAGTAATAGACCATATTTATACTGATCATCATCCCTAAATGAACAATTGTAGGGTTAGGCCATATTTTCATTGACTCATTGGCATAGGTTCAAAACAATTAAACCTAGGTATATTTTTATAGTATTTCACCAGGTAACCCTAGGATGCATTTGGTTAAGCTTTATTAACAAATGTCCAACATATCTCTATCTTTCTACTCTTTATCTTGAACTTTTGTGAGGCATTTATATATCAAATGTCTCTTTCCTATGTAAATAAGGGAATACAAAAATTTAATGATTCACAATCAATGCAAGAAGGTTTAGGGTACTACACATTTAATGCAAGCATATTTATTTTGATATAAACCTTTAGAGAAACATGGAATGGAGTATGGAGTATGAATGTCGATATCTCCTTTGCCTTTACATATTACTATATCAAGCTTAGTTTCAAAAACCAATTTCAGAAACATACAAATTCTAAAACCAACTTCAAAAAAGCAGAATGAACTAGTAGATAAAGCCTTATGTTGTCATAAGAAAGCAAATTTGTGCATGTGGCAATTTTTGGTTTTGGTGCCATGACACAAAACATAAATAACCATTGCTCAACACAAATCATATGCTTGGAACTTGTATCATAGCTTGCAACTTCTAATTATTTTCATGCAATGTGCATATATATGTAAAACATTAATTGTTATTTGTATATCACACAAGATGTCCCTATCCTTTTTCCAAAAGAGAACGACGTGACTAATTACCTTTTTTTAAGTTTGTTGTGCCGTTGCCATATCATCATACATTTGTAACATAGTTATAGACGAAGCAACTTATAGTATGTAGAACTACTTTCAAAGCATCTATTTGTCTACAAACCAATTTAAAGAGAAACAAGTAGAAATGTTTGCAAGGCTTGTCTTTTAGATCTATTGTTGATGAAGAATAATAACTTATAAGGCATTAGATTTTTTTATTTTTTTAAAGATTCACCTTGGTATTAATGGAAAGTTGCCCAAATCCTACAAAGAACTCATACATGAAAACATAACCACCATACCCACATAAACCAACATGTCCAATAGCAAAAGCCCTCACGCAATTACCCTAGAATTTGTATTTACACATCTAAAATTCAAACCCTTCCATAATGGGGGCCGGATAAAGCCAGCTCGGTGGAGCATATCTTCACTTTATTCTTTCCCTAAATGAGGTGAAGACCTTTGCCTTTGTCTATATTTCTCTAAAATGTTGTTTCTTACGAAACACAACATTAGGCTCACTAGTAATTGCCTCATATTGACCTCTTAGAGCATGTAGAAGCATCAACAATATCTCCTTGACTAACTCAACTGCATTTTGTTTGACTTTATGAAATACACATGAACATCTTGCCTTCCACAATACCCAAATTACTAAAGAAGATAGTGTAGCCCAAACCTTGTCTTCTACCAAACAACGGATTGTTGTAGCATAAGAGACATCCAATACTTATCTTCCATAAGAGAGAATAAGAAAATCAACTCAATCCTTTTCATAATTTTGTATTTCTTTAGCAAACCTTTCCCATCTCACAAAACCCATGTATCAGAGATGAATTTGATCAACTAATTGGATCACGTAAGGGGTTGTCATGGGGATACATTGCGGAAGGTCCAGGAAAAAGTATAGAATGTTGGAGACGGTTTATGTCATTGCCAATACAAGAACAAGCCAACATACTCCATGGAATCAAGGGTGGATGGGCTATGAGATCTGAAAACATTAATGCTCTATTGATTAGGGAACCTGCTAATCAAAGGACGATAATAGAGAAGTGGATAGGCTACGAGGAGGAGGGCTCTTTGATCCCCAGAGGTAGGGAAACACCAGATAGGATTGCACGCTTTGAATTACAAGACAATGAGACACCAACACAATATAAGGAAATTCGAGTACTAGCGTATATTGGGCATAAGTGGATTGTAGATCCTGATCCTATCAAAGTACAACTAGATTGGCACATATGTACTCACGAAAACACATGGCTACGTAAGGTTAGTTGGGACCCTTTGCAATGGACATGGCATGATCCTTACGTGGGGCAAGGAAGCAAACCCATCCCTTTCTTTCAATTCACAACTAGATTGGGTCGCCATATTCTAGCTACTCAAACCCCCTGAGAGCCGGTTGCTGCAAAGGTCTGGCACACATATCATGTTCCTCACACAATTATCACCAAGTTCTGGAAACAAATATGGAAACAACAACACACACGACGAATCACCACCTTCCAATGTCTATTAATACATAGGTCACTACCGGTTGGTGCATGGCAGCATGGGAACCTTAACTCTCCTAATCGTGTTTGCGTGCCCAAATGCAATAGAATCAACCCGACACGCTTTGTGGGACTGCTCAGTCCCATTGAATATGGTAGGGGGTTGGCCGCTTATTAGAAATATGCCAGGTGCAAGGCTTAATCAAGTGGGGAAATATATGTTGGCTATCATGGCAGGCCCCACTTGACAGATACAAGCATTAGGAGGAGGGGATGGTTTTGGTGATAAAAGCACAAGATGTTTTTTTCTCCACCATCGATAATGTCCACTCAACTCTTATCAATGCCAAATCTCAAGTTGTGTTGGAATTGGTCAGCCCAATAACTCTTTGGACTCTATGGAAACAATGGTGTAGACGGGTCTTCTCCAACCAAACCGTGCATCCAATAGTGTTAATGCAAGAGATATGGAGGGAAGTTGTAGCCATGCTAAAAAGCCAATATGATGGCCTCAAGGGCGACTCTGATGGAGTTGAAAGACAACGACTAGCCTTCATCCAGCAATGGTCAACCTCTCCCTTTATTGAGTCGGTGGGCATCCACATAAGATAGACCTATTGAGTCCCTACAAGGATTTGTATATATTAATCTCATATGTAAAATTTTATAACTAATGGAAGGAGTGTTTTTTTGGAGGGAGCCCGTGAGCTCGTCGTTGCCATCCGACAACTGGTCCGGAATTGTTTACGTCCTCGAGCCCGTGCGCTCACCGTTTGGAATCCGGGCTCGATCCGGATCGGGTACGCGTCCAGAAGCCATTCGACGAAGTTATCCGGGAAGGATCCAGACACTACTCCGGATAAACTCCCTCGTCTTACCGGCTCCTTGGTCCAAGTCCTCAGTGGTCTTGCCCCCATTTCAACACAAACCTGCGGATATCCGCGACATATTTGGTGAACCCAATGTGAACAGGGGCGACAAAGGAGTTCGAGGATGCGGGGGAGCGAGCTAGCGGAGGTGATGGCGGTGGTCGTTCATTGCCTGGTGAACGCTCGAGAGGGCACAAGCGCCCTCGATAGAGTCGTTGAGTCAATAGTCAACGCGATAGGTAGATTCGATGGCAAAGACACGATGAGCTATCTAGATGCCTACCGGGCTGAAATGATGATGAGGGATATTCCGAAGTATAAATGACTGGCTGGATTCCCTCGGGTCGCTACGCCGAGCATCCACGTTGAGGTGCTCGAGGTGCAAGCGGACTGCCGTAATATGGCAGATTTTGAGGGACGACTCCTCGAAAGGTACGACTTTGATGACTCGCTCTGGATGTTGAAGAAAGAATTTATGGATTGGGTCGGGAGCCTCGGCAAAGGCTGGAATACATTGATGTTTCTTCAGGAGTTCAAGGTGCGATTCACACAACCAGATCGTGCTCGACATGAGGAAGGTCCTGCTGTTTGTGAATTCGGTTGACTTGCTTGACCATGAGAAGATGGGTCTCCCCTTGGAGATGGATGAAGGGCTTATGACCGACTGGGCCGTGGCTAAAAGAGCGTGTAGCCATTTCGACAAACGACGCAATTGGAACAACGCTGGAATGCCATTGACCGGCTTGACTGCCGAGAAGAAACCGAAGGAACCGATTCCGACACGGTCGGAAGAAACGAGGCGGTGGCTTGAATCGGGCTTGACTCCGACCAACGCGGTCGCTGGACCGGCCGGGGGCACAACTCTGGAGGAGCTAAAGAAGATGGTAAGAGACCTTTAGATCGCTCAGGCCTAGAGAGAAGGCGGTGGTCAATCGCGCGGCCGGAGGCCACTGTTCGACCAGAGGTGTATGTGGTGCGACGCTGTCGGCCACGTTCGGAGAGACTGCGTTGATTTCGCCGAGGCGCTTAAGAGTAATGTAGTATACCTCTGGAACAACTGGGTACACTCTAGTGACACGCGAAGGCCCTTAGAAATAAAAACTAACTGAGGTGGAATGAAAAGGCTGATTGAGGAAGTTGTGGTGCGGCACGGGGAGACCGTCCATTACTTGGCATTGGTCGGTATTCGGGTTGGAGGGGAGAATGGGAAGGAGACGAAGGACCCCGGGTTTTGGCCAGTGGTGCTAGAAGGGTTCTTCGGGAAGAAGTTGGTACAGGAGGAGGTGGATCATACAGAGATGCGGGTCCGAAAGGTAACCGAATGGAATGATCCGGTCGAGGAGAAAATCGGCTTCGTAGAAGCTGCGTGCCACAACTATGAGTTTTTGGTTGAGGACAAATGTGGTAGTAAGGTTGGGGGGGCTGGTCCCTCTAACTGGTATCAGAGCCGGAGCGGACTGAAGAAGAATAACGGGGGTTCGGTAGCCTCGTAGGAGAAGGTGAAGCCCCCGAGAGTCTAGTTGAGCTCGAAGATAGAGAGTGCGATGAACCTGCGGAAGGTCTTGGAGGAACGGATCCTCGACAGCCGGGTGGAACTCACGCCGAGGGAAGTGTTGTGCATCGCCAAGAAGGAGTTCCAGGACAACATTGTCGACCTCATGAGGAGGAAGTAGCTCTCGACAGAGTCAGTGCCGGAGAGACCGATCGAGGTGACGGTGGCCCACATTGAGGAGGTGGCTATGGAATAAGAGCTTCTGGAATGCTACTACACGAAACCACATTGGGCAAGGGCTATGACGGAGACCCCGGTCCGGATCGGGGATGTGCAGGAGCCGGTGGTGGCGCTAATCGACCACATATCGGAGATCAACTTGATGTCCCTGGACTTCCATAGGAGAGGGAAGTGGCCGATTAATACAAATCATGGGTGGAAGATACACGCGACGACCCACACTACGGAGGAGCTTCACGAAGCGTGCCCGAATGTACGGGTGAAGGTCGGGGACGTCGAAGTTGACCAACATTTCTTCGTGCAAGAGACGTCATCCCACACGGTAATTCTCGGAGAACCTTATATCACGACAGATCGAATAGAGACAAAGTTGCTGGACTACGGTTCAATGTATGTGAGGGTGAAGAGCCAGGACGACCGACACTCCGTCCAGTTCTTGATGGTCAGACCGAACCATGAGCGGAATCAGGATTCTCTCGGTGACGAAGGCAGAGAGGATTTTTAGAGAGGGCTATCAAGGCGTGGGGCCGTGATAGTTTGGACATCCGGAAGAAACCCCACACATGTACCATAGGTAGGAAATTTTGACCCTCTGTTAACGAAGGTTGTACCATAACCGGCATCGGTGGTCGGGAAAGGAAGCGGGTCGAAGGGCGCTTGAAGGCATGCGAAGCCTTGGGCCCAGACGAAGAGATTGGTGGCGCCGTGGAGGCGGTCTCATTCGACGACACCCTCAGGGAGATCAAGAGGGTAGCCGAGGAGGACCTAACCGAAGACCGGATGATTCCAATCAATTCGATCGAGGTGTACGAAGTCATTGCAGACTTCGAAAGGGTGGTCAGATTGGATCGAACCGCCAGAGCAGACACGAAATATAAGATTGTGGACCGGAAGGTGAGGTCCACAATCTTAGAAGAGGAGGTGTACATGGTACAACCACTCGACTTCGAATCCAACATTCATCCGAAAGCTGTATGCCAACTCAAGAAGCCTCTCTACGGCCTCAAGCAAGCACCGCATGCTTGGCATTCGAAGATTATGCAATATCTTCATCAAATCGGCTTTCGAATGTCGAAATTCGACAACTCCCTCTACTAACGAAATGACTCTAGAAGCTCGATTGTCATCATCCTATACGTGGATGATTTGGTCATTGGAGGAGAAAGTTTAGTCGACATCAACCATGTGAAATCCCTCCTCTGCAACAAATTCGAGATGACGGACATGAAGGAACTTCATTACTTCCTAGGCATCAAAGTAATTCGGTTTCCGACCGACATTATGATCTCTCAATGACACTACATTCTCAACTTATTATACAAGTTCGGGATTACAGAGTGCAAATTTGTGGCAACCCCTCTCGATCGAAACCTCAAACTAGATGCCGTTTCCGGCACAGACGAGTATGAGCCGACTCAATATCGACAACTGATTGGGAGCCTCATCTATCACACGATCACTCGACCCGACCTCAACTATTCGGTTGGCCTCCTTAGCCAATTCATGCAAACTTCGCGAGATATCCATTTCGATTGCGCTAAGAGATTATTACGATACGTGAGCGGTACAATGGATTACGACATCCTCTATGTTGAGAAGCAAGCTCGACAAAGGTATGTGATGCTTATTGAGAAATAAGCTATAGTAGCAATTAACTAATTAGCTACTAGTGGACATAAAGGTGAAACAACTATTTAGCTACGCACAACTATTTAGCTACTGACAACTATTTAGCTACATACAATTAATTAGCTACTGGAAGCTAATTAGATGCATATACAAGTCACATATGTACTTAGGTAAAAAGTTGTAGTAAGTAGTAAGTAGAAGAGTGAGAGTAGTGCAGAGAGAGGAAGAATAAAAAAACAGAAAACAGACGAGAGCGAGTTGAGCTCTGCGTTGTCGCGTTACTACGCGCGTGCGTGGAGAAACGAGGCGGGACCACCGGGGTCTTGAACCGAAGGGGCAGGTGATAGGAGGGGAAAGAGAAAGAGAGAGACGACCGGTTACGTATGAGCAAAGAAACACGGGGACACGGCTCGTCAACGCAGAAAACACGAATGGACACAGAGACAGAGAGACACGAAAGTTTGTATATTAACGAATAACAAATACACAACAGAGCATGCGAGCGGTTACAACCGAACAGGCCGGCGAACAGATGCCGATGCCTGTTCATCTGCGCATGAAAGGGGAAAAGGATGGAGGTGCTGCCGGAAGCACACGGGCGTTCCTCGAAGCAGCGCGAGCCTCCCGAAAACCTACAGAGAAGGGCAATAGAGAACAGAGGAGAAGCGTTCGGTTACGGTCCGACAACACTTCGTCCTCCTCAATGCGCGATCCCTTCTCCCTGCGTCTCCCTCTCCTTTATAGCTTCAAGAAGGGAGCCGTCTCTCTCATTTACTTCCTACCTACCGAATCTAACTACCCAGGATATGCCTTTGTACTTAATTCCCTATTATATACATTGACGGGCGCGCACGCGTGAAGAGCCGGTTCACGCGCGCTATGCACCGATTGCGCCAAGGGACGGTTTTCTTCACGACATCCGCCCCCACCTAACCGCGCATCCACCGGTATGTGCCAAAATTGCGCTCTGGTTGGAGAAAACCGGTCCGGGCTCCGGTTCCTCGTCCATCGGTTCGTCCTTCGTCTTGGATTGTTCGTCGTCGTCGTCCAGGCCTCTTAGATCCGGTTCGCCGTCGTGGCGCTTCTTGAACGCTTTGATCCTCTTCTCCGCTACCGGTGTCGCCATCCTCGTACCGTCGAGTTCCGCTAGGTGATACGTCCCGTTGTCGTTGGCGCTCGTTACCACGTAAGGCCCGAACCACCGCTTTGCAAACTTCCGTGTTGCCCGATGCTGGTTGTCGAGGCTGCTGTCGTAGACTAGCACCCAGTCACCTTCCTCGATTTTCTTCGGTCGGAGCCGGTGCGTTCGGTCGAACCGGGCTTTGTTCTTCATCCTTGCCGTCCGATGTCTCTCCGCCGCTCGTTCCACGTCCTCTGGCCTCCGCTCGAGCTGTCGTATACGCGCCGCTAGCAGTTCTTCTCGACTCATCTCGTCTCTCCAGTCTACTGTCGCCCAAGAGGAGATCGTCCGTTCCATCAGCATGATCGGCTTCTGTCCGAACATGAGCTCTGACGGCATGAACCCGGTTACCGAACCGTGCGTTGTCCGGTCCGCCCACAAGGCATAAGGTAACAGCCGTGGCCAGTTCCCAACCTGGCCTCCGCACACCCGGACTAGCGCTTTGACGATCGGTTCGTGTCCGCGCTCCACCTTCTCGTTCACCTCCGGATTGTACGCTGTGGTGAGCGAGAGCTTGACCCCTAACCGGTCGAATTGCTCCTCGGCCTCTTCGGCGTCCAACTCCCCGTGGTCAGCCACGATCTTCCCGACGCACCCGTACCGGCATATCACATCCTCGATTAGAAACCGACACACGGCCACGGTCGTTTTGTTCTGTAGGGCTCAACCTTCCACCTGGTTCGTCAGGTCCTCCCGGGCAGCACCAGATATCGCATCTGCCCTACGCCCATCGGCATCGTCACCAAATCTACCATCCATTTGAAGTGGATGGCCGGAGGGTATGTAGGGTGAAGCTCGTCCCGATGTCGGACTATGAAGTGCATTTGACAGCTCTCACAAGTTGTCACGAACTGATGCACGTCCCGGTACAGTCCCGGCCACCAGTACTTCCCCTTTAGTTTCTCGAACGTGGCCCACGTCCCACGGTGTCCAGCCCAGGGGCTGTCGTGGTAGGCCTTCAACAACTCCTCCTGTTCCTCCTTCATCGCCACTACTCGGAGCGGGATGCCGTTTCTCTTCTTCGGGTGCTTCCACAAGTATCCGTCCCGGAGAAAGAATCGGTACGCTTTCTTCCAGATCCGGTTGGCCTCGTCCCTTGTCCATGACGCGTCCGACATCATCGTCCTTAAGAATCCCCCAATCTGCAGCCACTCCCCATCGTACTTGCTCTCGTTGAAATCGTTAAGCGCCGGAGTGCTTCCCCCCTCGGTTGTTACATAAGCCGCCTCAAAGAAGTCTACGCCGACTTCCTTGTCCTCCGAAACCATGCCGCCCTCGTCGTTGAATCGCACCCTCGAAAGCATGTCGGCCATGGCATTGTCTTTCCCGGAAATGTGTCGTATTTCCGGATCCAGGGACTTGATGTACGCTATCCACCTGAGCATTGCCAGGTCGGGGGTTGCGCATCCGGAAACCGTGCCGAGAATCGGCAGCCAGTCCGTCTCGATAATCACCTATGTCTCGATCAAATAGTCTTTATCGACCTTCACCGCCGAAACGATACCCCAGAGTTCGCGTTTAACCTGGGCGTATCCTCGTTGTTGCTCGCTGAGGACCTTCGCGCCGAACCGGATTGGGAACCGAATGCCGTCCTCATCTTCTTGGTTGACGACCCATCCGACCCCGGTTAGACTCGTATCTACCGTTATATAGATGGGAATGCCTTTCTCGTAGACAGCCTTCCCGAGTGCCGGAGCTGCAGCAAGAGCCTCCTTCATCTTTCGGACCGACTCCGCATGCTCGTCTCGCCACTCGAATTTTCGCCCCTTTTTCAGTAACCCGTATAGCAGCTCGGCAACGTGGGCGTAATGCGGGATCCATATGTGGTAGAACGCGCATGCTCCCAAGAACCTCCGTACCTCCGTGACCGAGTTACAGTCGGGCTTCATTGCGGAGATGGCTTCCACCTTAGCCGGAGATGGTTTCCGGCCATACGGTTCGCATAGATGTCCGACGACCATGATCTCTGATTGCCCGAAGGCCGATTTCTCCCCGGAGAAGGTGAGCCTCGCGTCCTCTAGCCTCTGCAGCACCCTCTCGCAGTCGTCAACGTGTGTCGCCACGAATTTCCGGCATCCGTCCGGTCCGATCGTTTCGTCCTTGTCTTCCACTGGACATCCCTTGATCGGGATATCGTCCAAGAATGGCATGGTGATGTCCGGGATACAATCCCTCAACACGTTGTTCATCGCATTCACCATGTGGGCCACCGAGTTCGTCCCTCCTTGTGGCAGGTTACACATCCGCACTAGGCCGAGAGGAGTCCGCATCGTCGTAATGTCTCTGCTCTCTACGGCTAGTTGGAACTGATCGTACCCCGAGTACAGATCATCGATCGTGTAGATCGACCTTCCGGCGAAGGCCTCCGCAAACTCGTCTATCGTTGGTCCGATTCCTGCGTTCCGAATGGTCACTCTGTTGACCGGTTGCAGGTCTTGAATAAAGCGCAACGTCCCGTTCTTCTTCGGTACAGTAAACCACCGGTTCGAGTACGGAGCACTCGACGGTTCGGGGATGCCCATATCGACTTTCTGCCTCAACAGCTCCATCAGCTCCGGGATGGGAGCTCTCGGTACCGGAATTGGTTTGAGATTCCACGGTACATGCGGTACTGTGAATATCACCATCGGCTTCACGACTGTCGGGTCTACGCACCCGATCTCTCCCGGCGAGAATGCGAAGGCTTTCCCGTGCCTTCCGAGCATTCTCCGAAACCGGTCTTCTTCCGCCGGCAGTAGGAACCTGCCCCCACCGATTTTGAGCTCCCGTAGCGTTCTGTCGGTGAAGGTGTGTCCTATGCAGGCCGGATCTCGTAAACTGGGGTCCGACGCGACCCCCTTGATTCGCAACTCGCTGCCCTCCGGTAAGGGTGCCGCGACGGGCCTTACCTTCCGGTCCACAGTCTTGTACTTTGTGTTAACCCGGGCCGTCCAATCCGACTCGAGCCCTCGACTGAAGTCCGCGATGACTTCGTACATCTCTTCTGAACAAACTGGTATCGTCCGGTCCTCTTTAAGGCCCTCTCCGACCACCTCTCGCAGTATTCCCAAGGTGTCGTCGAAGGAGACCGCCTCCACGGCTCTGTTGATTTCCTCGCTGGGCCCGAGAACTCCGCACGCCCGAAGTCGCTCTTCCGGCCTTGTCTTTTCTCGGCCAACGACGCCGACTATCGTACACCCTCCGTTGTCGGAGAAACAAAACTTCCTACTTATGGTACAAGGTTTCTTTGGTTTCGCCTCTATCGTACATTTGTGGGGTTTTCCTGGAGTGTCCGGACTGTCGCGGCCCCACGCCTTGGCAGCCCTCTCTAAAAATCCTCTCGGTTCTCGCCACCGAGGGACTCGCGGTTTCGCTTGTGGTTCGGTCGCACCGTCAGGAACTGGACCGAATGACGCCCGTCTTGACTCTTGACCCTCGCGTAAGCTGACCCGTTGTCCAGCACCTTGGTCTCCATTCGCGTTGCCGTAATGTACGGTTCTCCCAGTATGACCGGGTGCGAGGACGTCTCCTGCACAAAGAAGTGCTGGTCTATCTCGACGTCGCCGATCTTGACCCGCACGTTTGGGCAGGCCCCATGTAGTTCCTCGGTGGCGCGCGTCGCCACCCGTATCTTCCACCCGTGCTTGGTGTTGATCGGCCATTTCCCCTTCTTGTAGAAGGTCATGGACATTAGGTTTATTTCCGAACCGTGGTCCACTAGCGCCACCATCGGTTCCTGAACATCTCCGATCTTCACCGGGGTTTCCGTGGTCGCTCGGGCCCAGTGTGGCCTCGAATAGTGGCTCTCCGCACACTCGTCTTCCAGCGCCATGTCCTCTATGTGCGTCGTCCGCACCTCCACCGGCCTTTCCGGTTCTGCCTCCGTCGACAGCCTCTTCCTCTTCACCAAGTCTACGATGGAGTCGTGGAACTCCTTCTTGGCGATTCCGAGCACCTCCCGCAACGACAGTTCCACCTTGCTGTCGAGGATTCGTTCTTCCAGGACCTTTCGTAGGTCCGTGGTCCTTTCAATCTCCGTGCCCAAACGGTATCCGCCCTTCTTGTGGTTATCCCGGGCATTGGACTCACCGGCCTCGTTCCGTTTCGGCCCGAATCGGGTTTCGTATTTTTGTGAGGGTCCGGCCCCTCCAGTTTTACCTACCCGTTTGTCTTCAACCTGAGCCTCGTAGTTCTGGCAAGCTGCTTCGACGAAACCCGTCTTTTCTTCGACCGGGTCACTCCACCTGGTTACCCCCTGAACCCGCTTCTCCGCGCGGTCCGCCTCGTCTTTCTTTAGTCGGGCACCGGCGAGGCCTTCTAGCACCGTTGGCCAGAACCCGGCTTTGCTCTCCTTCCGGGCCTCGCTGCCTCCGGCCTGAATAACGGCTGACGCTGAGTAGTGGACGGTCTCCGCATGCCGGGCCGCCGCCTCTTCCATTAGCCTTTTCATTCCTCCTCGCCCATCGTTTCGGTTCAGGGCCCTCCGGGTATCGCTGGCGTGCACCCGACCTTCCCACAAGTACACTACCAGGCTTCGTCACACCACATGCACCTATTTCCTGCCGGAGGCCGTCGGTCACGAGCCTGATCGCCGCCTTCCCTCTGAGCCTAGGCGATCTGGAGATCCTTAACCGCTCGTGTCAACTCCTCCAAAGTTGTTCCCCCGGACGAGCCTCTGACCACGCCGGTCGAAGCCGAACCAGTTTCGAGCCACTCCCGGGTCTCTTCCCGTCACGCCTGCGGTATCGGCCCGAGCTTTCTTGCTGCGACAGGTCCCGCCCCAGTCGCCTCTGTATCAGCCCACTCCCACCGTTTGTCAAAACGGCCGCAAACTCTTTTTACCGCGGCCAAGTCAACCGTCAGCCCGTCTTCGGTTTCCAGTAAGGAGCCCACTTGCCCCCGATCCCGTGCGTCAACCGATTTGACAAACAGTAGGACACGACTCGTGTCCAGAACGGTCTGATCGAGCGCCGAAAGGCGCGCAAAGCGTTCCTCAAACTCCCGGAGGAGTACCAACGCATTTCTTTCTTTGTTGGGGGACTCCACCCACTCCATGAAGCCCCGCTTCGAAAGTCGAAGCGCGTCATCCAACCCGTATTTCTCTAGGAGCCATCCTTCGAACTCCTCCCAGGTCTGGCTCTCCGCCCGGACCTCGAGCACCTCCGCATGAATGCCCGGCATCGCCACTCGAGGGAATCCGGCAAGACGCCTCTCTTCCGGAATATCCCTCATCAATATCTCCGCCCGGTAGGACGCCAAATAACCTGTGGCATCCTTTCCACTGAACCGGCCGATCATACTGACGATCGCCTCAATAGCCTTGTCAAGGGCGCCGGTGCCCTCGCGCGCGCTCACTATCCGGTCCACGGCCGAAGCCATGGTCTCTGCAAGATCCGACCCCCTCATCTTCTGCTCCTCTGCCGCCTTTTTCACGTCGGGTTCACCAAATATGTCGCGTTACTACGCGCGTGCGTGGAGAAACGAGGCAGGACCACCGGGGTCTTGAACCGAAGGGGCAGGTGATAGGAGGGGAAAGAGAAAGAGAGAGACGACCGATTACGTATGAGCAAAGAAACACGGGGACACAGCCCGTCAACATAGAAAACACGAATGGACACAGAGACAAAGAGACACGAAAGTTTGTATATTAACGAATAACAAATACACAACAGAGCACGCGAGCGGTTACAACCGAACAGGCTGGCGAACAGATGCCGATGCCTGTTCGTCTGCGCACGAAAGGGGAAAAGGATGGAGGTGCGGCCGGAAGCACACGGGCGTTCCTCGAAGCAGCGCGTGCCTCCCGAAAACCTACAGAGAAGGGCAGTAGAGAACAGAGGAGAAGCGTTCGATTACGGTCCGACAACACTTCGTCCTCCTCAATGCGCGATCCCTTCTCCCTACGTCTCCCTCTCCTTTATAACTTCAAGAAGGGAGCCGTCTCCCTCATTTACTTCCTCCCTACCAAATCTAACTACCCAGGATATGCCTTTTTACTTAATTCCCTATTATATACATTGACGGGCGCGCACGCGTGAAGAGCCGGTTCACGCGCGCTATGCACCGATTGCGCAAAGGGACGGTTTTCTTCACGACAGCGTGTAATGAAGTAGAAGCTTTTTGGACTGTGCAAAGGTAAGCCTCCTTCCCCTTCCCCTTTCTATCTTGAGCACTGAACGATCCAACACATCATGATCCGCTGTGCACATAGAAGAGTCGTAGCGCCTTCTTAACATGGTATCAGAGCAAAGTTGCTCATAAAGAAGATTAGAACAGTATAGAGATCTGAGAAGTTTGTTTCTGGTTGTTGATCTGAACCAGAGAGAGTTGTTTGTGATGTTAACCCTAGTTGAAAGAGAAAATGGCTACAGAGAATGCAAGCCAAATAGTCATAGAAAAACAGGATAAAAACAATTTCCTGGCGTGGAAATTCAAAATGACAAACTTCCTTATGGGGAAACGATATTGGGATTATATTGAAGGAGACCTAGAAGAGGCTCCAGAGATCCCTGAAGAAAATGCATCTGCTGCACAAATTAAAGCATTTAAGGAATGGAACCAAGGGGCAAGAAAGGTATTGCATTGGTTGTCACTTAGCATCTCAGATTCGATGCTTGGACACATACAAGATACTATGCTTCCAAAAGAAACTTGGGACAGTTTAGCAAAACTGTTTGCAGTGAATACAAAGGCAAGAAAGCTTCAGTTGAAGACTGAGCTAAATACCTTGGATGTCAGTGAATGAGTATGCTTTGAAAATAAAGATCATATGTGAATCACTTGCTTCTATCAATGTGAAGGTAGAAGATGATGATAAGGTGGAAATATGCTCAAGAGGTTTAGGACCTCAATATAAAAGCTTCAAAACATCTATTCTCACAAGGGATAACATTCCAAGTTTTCCAGATTTGGTTTCAATGCTTGTAGTAGAAGAAAGAAATCAAATGGATGATGTAAACAAAGGAAACTCAAAGAATGAGAGGCAAGTCCTCTACAATAGTGTTGGAAGAGGCCATGGAAGATTTGGTTCAGCTAGAACCAAGAACAACAATTATCAAGGAAGAGGACAACAGGCCGTAAGTGGAAGAAACAACATTAGAGGTAGGGGGAGCAATCGAGGAAGAGGTAAGCAAACCTATTTGAATAACGATGGGTGTTGGTATTGTGGAAAACCAGGCCATACATAGGCTGAATGTTATAAAAAGCAAAATGATGAAAAAAGAGGGAAGAGACAGCAAAATAATTATGCCTCAACCAGTGAAGATTGTGATAAAGATGGTGCATTTGTGATGCAACATGAAACAACAGCAGTGGCTGAATGTTCACAGAGATGCAATGAAGAGTTTATGTGGTATGTAGATTCTGGGGCATCTAATCATATGATAGGACATAAAAACTGGTTTGAAAGTCTAAGAGAACCAGAGATTCATAGTTATGTACAGACAGGTGATAATACTACTCAGCAAATAGAGCATGTTGGAGATATCCCATTGTGGGAAGAAAAAGGAAAAACAAAGTATATGCTGAATGTTATGCATGTTCCAAACCTTGCAAAAAATCTGATTTCTGTTGGACAGATAGTAGAGCAAGGAATGCAAGTGAAGTTTAAGCAAAGTGGATGCTTCATAGAGAAAAATGGAAAGCTCATTGCAAAAGGAAAACGAGAAGGAAGGATGTTTGTGTTAGATGTCGATATGCCTAGGAAGATTACAACCCTTGGTTCCCTCGACGGCTTTCGTCTGCTCCTTCCCCGTATCGTCTCGTCGGTGATTCTTGGTCTCTCGCCGCCGCCTAAAGAACCCGTAGAGAGGTTCTGCGACATGTGCGTAATGCGGAATCTAGAACCCTTCATCGCGGAGATGGCTTCTACCTTTGCCGAGGACGGCTTCCGGCCGTAAGGCCCGCATAGGTGTCCGACTACCAGGATCTCTGGCTGCCCGAAGGCTGATTTTTCCCCGGAGAAGGTGAGTCGCGTGCTCTTGAGTCTATGTAGCACCTTTTCGCAGTCGCGGATGTGATCCGTCACAAACCTCCAGCAACCGTCGGGCCCAACCGACTCGTCCTTGTCCTCCACCGGACATTCTTTGATCGGGATGTCGTCCAAAAACGGCATGGGGATGTCCGGGATGCAGTCCCTCAACACCTTGTTCATCGCATTCACCATGTGCGCCATCGAGTTCGTTCCTCCTTGCGGCAAGGTACGCATCCGAACTAGGTCGAGAGGAGTCTGCATCGTCGTGACATCCCTGCTCTCTACGGCTAGTTGGAACTGATCGTACCCTGAGTACAAATCCCCGACCGAGTAGATTGACCTCCTTGTGAAGGCCTCCGCGAAGTTATCGATGGTCGGTCCGATACCTGCGTTTCGAATGGTCACCTTGTTGACCGGTTACAAGTCTTGTATGAAGCGCAGTGTGCCGTTCTTCTTCGGCACGGTAAACCACCGATTCGAATACGGGGCACTCTACGGTTCGAGGATGCCCATCTCCACCTTCTGTTTCAGCAGCTCCATCAGCTTTGGGATGTGAGCTCTGGGTACCGGAATCGGCTTGAGATTCCACGGCACATGCGGTACCGTGAAGATCACCATTGGTTCCACAACCTTCGGGTCTACGCACCCGATCTCCTCCGGTGCGAATGCGAAAGCCTTCCCGTGCCTCCCGAGCATTCTCCGAAACCGGTCCTCCTCCGCCGGCAGTAGAAAACCACCCCCACCGATCTTGAACTCCCATAGCGTTATGTCGGTGAACGTGTGTCCTATGCTGGCTGGATCTCGTAAACTTGGGACCGACGCGACCCCCTTTATCCGTAACTCACTGCCCTCCGGCAAGGGTGCCGCAACTGGCCTCACCTTCCAGTCCACAGTCTTGTACTTCGTATCCACTCAGGCCGTCCGATCTGACTCGAGTCCACTACCGAAGTCGGCGATGACTTCGTACATCTTTTTCGAACATACCGGAATCGTCCGGTCCACATTAAGGCCTTCTCCGAACACCTCCCGTAATTTCCCCAAGGTGTCATCGAAAGAGACCACCTCCACGGCTCCGCTGATTTCCTCTTCAGGCCCGAGGACTCCGCATGCCCGGAGTCACTCCTCCGCTTGTTTCTTTTCCCGGCCAACTACGCCGGCTATCGTACAACCACCGCTATTGAAAAACCAAAATTTCCTACCTATGGTACATGTGTTTTTGCCTATAGTACATCTGTGGGGTTTTCCCGGGGTGCCCGGACTATCGCGGCCCCACGCCTTGATAGCCCTCTCTAAAAATCCCCTCGGTTTTCGGCACCGAGGGTCTCGCGGTTATGCTCATGGTTCAGTCGCACCGTCAGGAACTAGACCGAGTGATGCCCATCCTGGCTCTTGACTCGCGCATATGCCGAACCGTTGTCTAGCACCTTCGTCTCCATGTGCGCCGCCGTGAGCAACTCCGCCGAGGCTGAATCCAGATGTGGCGTACCCGGCAACGGAAGACCCGATGAGAACCGGATGTGGCGTACCCGACAACGGAAGACCCGGTGAGAACCGGATGTGGAGTACCCGGCAACGGAAGACCCGGTGAGAATCGGATGTTGTAGGCCCGGTGAGAACCTCTCATCGGATAGAAGGGACATATGTGTAAATATGTTCCAGAGAGCCCATTGGGGCTATATTTGTAAATAGCTCGAAATTCATATTAGTATAAATATGACCTAGGGCAAACTTAATAGTGATGATGATAGAGTTATTGGTGTAACCTCTGTACAGTGCGTAAGAGAGAGAGAGAGAGAGAGAGAGAGAGCGACATACAGAGATTATGTCTCTGTTGTAACCGCCACGAGGCGAAGATTGTGAGCAAGAGGTCGTTGCCTCTATGCTCCCTATTGTATTACTTTACATAGTGATAGTTTGGAGTCTGTGGACTCTCGTGGTTTTTTCCCTCTCAGGGTTTTCCACGTTAATATCATGTGTATTCTCTTTCTGTTTTGTGTACTTGCCACCATTCCCATTTCGTCCGTGTTTTGATTGTCATCAAGTGATCTACGCTTTGGTTGTGGCTGGAGATTAATACACGTATTACACGACAAATTGGTATCAGAGCGAAACGACACAAAAAAATGGACGATCCGTTGGGAGGCATGTTCAAGCTCACCGGCTCCAACTATTCGGTGTGGAAGTCGAAGATGAGGGACATGCTCGTGGTTAAGGATGTTTGGTTGCCGGTTCAGTTCGGGGACAAGAGACCGGACAAAATCGATGCCACGATATGGGAGGTGATGCACATGAAGACAACGACGTACATACGGTGCTTTATCGACATGAGTCTATACAACAACTTCAATGAAGAGAGCAAGGCTCATGAGCTCTGGGAGAAGATCGGCATTATGTTTTAGAACAAAAATGTTGTTAATCAAGTTTCGGTATTTTGGAAGCTAGTAAGACTCCGGTACCAAGATGGCTCCAGCATGGCGGAGCACATGAATGCCTTCCCGGGGTTGATACACCAGGCAACATCATTGGAAGTACCTCTCGCCGATGAGGTACTAGTACTACTCCTACTCGGTTCCCTCCCAGATAGCTGGGAGACGTTGGTTGTCACTTTGGGCAATGCCGGGCCGGAAGGAAAACCAGTTATTGGGCTGACCAATTCCAACACAACTTGAGATTTGTCATTAAGAGGAGTTGAGTGGACATTGCCGATGGTGGAGAAAAAAACCTCTTGTGCTTTTATCACCAAAGTCATCCCCTCCTCCTGATGCTTGTATATGCCAATTGGGGTCTGCCATGATAGCCAACATATATTTCCCCACTTGATTGAGCCTTGCACCTGGCATATTCGATGGGACATTGGGCAGTCCCACATAGCATGTCATATTGATTCTACTGCATTTGGGCACTCTACACAATTAGGAGAGCTAAGGTTCCCACGTCGCCCCTCCCCTTATTTTTAGACTACCCCACTCCTCATCTTTCATAATTTCAGCATCTAAACTCTTACCCCTCCCTCTAATTTTCATAATTCTACCCTCTACCCCTCCCCCTAGTTTTACATATTTTACTTGTACCCCTCCCCCTAGTTTTCATGGGTACATATGTGCCAATCGGGTTGTACTTTGATCGGATCAGGATCTACAATCCATTTATGACCAGTATACACAAGTACTCGAATTGCATTATTCTGTGTTGGTGTCTTAGTGTCTCGCAATTCAGAGTCTTCGATCCTATCTAGTGTTCCCCTACCTCTCGGGATCAAAGATCCCTCCTCCTCGTAGCCTACCCATTTCTCCATTGTCGTCCTTTGAGTAGTAACTTCCCTAATAAATAGAGCGTTAATGATTTCCAATCTCATAGTCCATCCACCCCTGATTCCATGGAGTATGTTGGCTTGATCTTGTAGTGGTCGTGACATAAACCGTCTCCAACATTCTATACTTTCTCCTGGACCTTCTACAATGTATCCCCATGACAACCCCTTACTTGATCCAAGTAGTTGATTAAATTCATGCTTGATACATGGGTTCCATAGGATACGTTGACTGAGCTAGGCAGGTTCGAAACTCGGTTGATCGCACTTGAGCCCTTGTCTAATGTCACACCATGCCTTCCACATGGATGCACTAAATCTATCCTCCAATTGGCGGGAGAAACTAGGTTTGAGATCCATGTTTAGAATCCATCCCATTTGGGGGGCCCAATTGACCCCTTTTTGTGGCCTAAAGTAGGCGAAACGTAACCGCAATAGCATTTTCCAACAGTCATTTCCTGGTTTGAGTCCTCACACCACAAATTTGGCAAGTAAGGCTTTTGATTGTGAGAGGGGATCAATAAGACCCAATCCCCCTCTCGACTTAGGTGTTGTGAGCATAGGTCACGCCACCTTAGGTGCGAGTTACATGATCTTCCTTACCAGACCAAATGTAGTTGTGTACCAGTCGTTGAATTTGATGTATACTTTCCTTTAAGATTGTCCAACATGATAGACTGTACCATGTTGTTGCGAGTAGTACCTGGTTTGCCACTATGATGCAACCCGCTAGTGATAGTTTTTTCGAACTCCAATGTATCAACTTTTGTCGAATAGAATGGATAATGAGTGCAATCATAGTCTCTGGTAGTATTTGGAGACCCAAATATTTGGTGCTCGCTCCTTGAGTGATCCATTTGAAAGCGGGATGTGGGTGCCATGCAGGATGTGTTTCATGAGACAGGCTTATTGCACAGGATTTGTGCCAATTGATCATGGCATTGGATCTCTTGCAAAATACAACTAACCCACTTTCTAGCTTTTGTAGGTTTTCCAAGTCCCCTTGCAGGTAGACCGTTGTGTCATCTGGAAATTCTATATCCAAGATCCTTTGGTGAGAATGAGGCACGGGAAGACCACGTAGGTTGAGATGCCATGAGTTGAGAAAGCAAGAGAGTACTATTGAAACGCAACTGCTACCATTCCTATAAAGTCCTACAATGCCTTTGATCCATGTCTCTTTCTTGAAAGTTCCAGCATACCCTGTCATATGTTTTCTCAAAATCTAGCAACACCACCGTTACCTTGTTGTTGGTACGCTTGGCAAGGGCTACTGCTTCCCAGAATGAGAAGAGGTTGTCTAGGATGCTCCAATTTGTAACGAAACCTGTCTGGGATGGATGAATGAGTTGAGGGAGAAGTGGTGTTAAACGGCGTGCCACGATTTTTGCGAGCAACTTATAGACAGTATTGAGAAGAGTTATGGGCCGCCACTTGCTAATGTCGTTGGCACTCCCACCACTTTTAGGAATGAGATGTATCATCCCCTGTCCAAATTCCTCTGGCATGTTTCCAGAGGTGATGATCTCCTCATATGCCTGGAGGAGGTCTTCTTTAATAGTGTCCCAAAGGCATGTGTAAAAGTGAGGGGTGAGGCCGTCGATTCCGAGGTAACTATCTACATCCAAATCAGAGAGGGCCTCCCATATCTCGATGATTGATAGGGGACACACGAGCCATGTATTCATTTCCGTCGTGACTTTCTCGGGTATGCTGTGGAGGATAATATCTTCTCTTATGTCTTCCCCTGTAGCCATAGTATCTTCGATAAGTAGGCACTTATAGTAACTTGTGGCAATATTCCTCATGTCATCGTCATCCTTAGTGGTCGTTCCATCCTCCATAATATTCTTACTTTAACATAAGATTATGCATGGTGATGTTGCTATCTATAAGTGGTACTTTTTGGCTTTGAGTTAATTAGTAGGGGATGAATATATCAATTACAAGATTTTATGATGAGTTTCGCTATGATATCCTTGAGTGTTTTTTACCTTGAAATGGTCGCTAGCATCATATGTGCTACCCAGTTTGAGGGAAGTATTTCACATGTGACAATTATGCACAAAAGGTCTAATCATTTATTGTTGGGCACCACATTGTAGCAAAATGCTAGTGAATCGCCACATGCAATGACTTGTTAGGGCCATGTATAGTTTTTATTCAATATTTTAAAATGAGTGTTATAAGTAAGAAAGCGTCAAGACTTATAAAATCAATAAAACACAGTACAAACTAGCAGTTCTCAAGTAACATTAAATCAACTTCTCACAGGGTTTGAACTGCTAGCACAAATAATTGAGTTTTTAGTAAACTTCTTTCTATTACAACAATTCTCATTCATCATGAGTTGTTATTTGCATAATCAATCCAATAAACTACTCTTTGTTTATGGATAAAATATCAATGTGGATCTTTTGCTCATCTCCATTTTCAAGTTAAGAGCTCTTTTCCAATCCATTTGTTCTTTTATTCTTCTATACCTTTACGCAAGTTCAAGGGTTTATCTTATCCAAGGGCTTCAAATATTTACTTTTCACAGTCACAAGGAATAAAATATTCTCATCGTTTTATTGCCAAGATAAGTGGTATGGAAATGTTAACTACCATGAACTATTTGTCAATCTTTTTTTTTTCCAAAAAAACATTGCTTCGCATTAGTTTGCAAACAAAGTACATCAAAGTTCAACCATTAAGATCCACAAGGCCTAACCTTAGGGAGATCTATATATCCAACAACTCCGAAAACCAGCAGCAAATTCAGCAAAACTCACGTTGGCCTTCCCCTCACAAATCTTATCATAATCCCATCTAGCTTCATGATATGTAAACATCATGAGGACGTGGTTTCCAAGCTTCACATAGTTTACAAATTTCTTATCAATTCAACACAATAATCTCTTCCGATATATGGCCTTTAGAATGTCATTTGTCTTGCTTCTTTTGTCACATGTTTAGTGGTGCAACATATGAATATCTCATCAAGTTATAACATTGACTTAGTAAAAGAATACTATATTTGAAATAGAGGTGGTAAACACATATGACCAATATAACATAATGTGAAATGCACAATAAGAATATTTTAGTGAAATACATGCTAAGAAATAATTCAATTCGTTCTTTTTAATATAATTTTTATATTACATATTTTAAGTAGTCAAAAAATTCCCAAAGCTCTGAGTTTGAATAATGCATGATATAGATTTTTTTATTGTACAACAATCAACATCGTTGGACTTTTAGACTTCAATTAGCAAGAGAGAAAATCAATGGACTTTTGATTGTTTTAAATTTACACAGAAGCATAAATATTTTGCAGTTACAACAACACAACAACATGAGATTGACTCACCGCCCAACCATCCATTATATAATCATCTCCATCGACGTGCAATATTTTTCTATGTTTCACACATGGGGTTTGCATTCCCTCATGCCTTTATACACATGTTTGATTATTATGTTATGACCATTGTAGTGCTCATGTCCGTCGACAATGTATTAGGCATTTCATTAATTATGGGTGTTCTCTCTTTAGAATAGTAGTGTAAATTTTTGAGCTTTGAAGATAAGACATTTATCTTATTCCTTGTATGAGAGAATTCTATTTTTGAATTATATGTGTCTGTTGTCAAGGTTTGTTAAAAAGTGTGAAATGCATGTTTCTTACTCTCTCATGTAAATGGAATGAGAAAGGCATGTGATCGTGTCCAAGTAAATGCAAATTGGTGAGTTGGACCTGCTTTTACACTAAATTCACATAATCCAAGCAAAATCAGGAGGTTGGAAGAAAGGGGCAAATACAAATGCATAACACAACAAGAAAAAGAAAACAAAGAGCATGTTAAAATGATTTGTTCTTCATCATCCACATGTGGGCAGATAAAGAAATCCATGGGATAGGAAGAAGGGTTAAATGATTGCAAGTGGTTCGAAGTCATACAAGTGAAACCAAGAAAGTGTCATTATGGAAGGACTAAAATGTATGCCACATTTCCAACTGAAATGGAAGAGTTTAAAACTAGGTCAAATGTTGTCATTGAAAAGGATATTATTTTCTTTTCACATCTCATGTAATCCAACATTACGTAATTTTGAGGAAACCCATTGATAGTGCCATTTCACAAAGCATACATACCCTCCTAGTTTGTATCGAGTATTTCGTAGATTGTTTAAATTATCTATTAATAATCAATAATGCTATAACCAAGATGAACTTCTCTCATTGTCTTAGGGTAAGGAACTCAATGTGACCTTAAGACAATAAAGGTAGTCCATTGAAACAAACCCTACATTGGCATATTGTAATTAACTAGTGTAATACTAGAGGTGTTATAAATAAAGCCAATCTAGAAGCTATAAAAACGCATGGCTTAGTCATTTGAGGCTATTTTACTCATTAGTGCATTGCCTTGAAATTTTAAAAGGATTGTTGGGTTACTTAAGAAACACAAAAAGTCTTCCTTTTTTATTCACCGACATTAAAGAAGGACAATATATTTCTACTTACATTTGCAAGTTACTTACAAGAAATTGTGTTCATCCTACAACATTACGTTGTTTTATATGACATTCATTTGTATATGCAATGTGCACTACTTAGTGTTCATATATGCACTAACAAGTGTACATCTACATGATTTTGCACCTGTTAGCTGAAAAGCAAAAGCAAAACTCAGAGAAGATTGCATACATATGGGGTATACGATACCATAATTTCAATACCCAATTTGGAAGGTCCATGTGTTTGATTATGGAAGACATTGGATGAGCTAACTATTTGAATCTTGGAGTAAAATATCAAAGATTGTTGAGTCCTTAGCAAAGGTCCATGGAAAATAATATCAATAGGGTAAGAGGAGATTGGTCTAGGAGTATAAAATGGAATAATTCAAAGTTATAGGAGGCTTTCAAGAATGAAAGAACGAATGAGATGTATATTAAATTTTGTTCTCATAAAACAAATGTCACACGCACATGAAGAGTAGGAACTCCTTTTTCTGAAGCGAAATGGCACCAACAACCGCTCATACATCAAGCATCAAGTTAGGCAACATTCGTTGTAGGCCACAAGAGTCGCCTCGTATTGGCTAACACTGAAGGGCACCAATTTTAGCTATAGGTATCTATTTACATTAAGTAGTCTGTTCGAAAGGCTATGTATGTCGTCTCATTTTCTTGAACTTGGTCGGAGGGTGATTCCCCGATTTATGTATAAGCCACCTTATATAGTCTCTCTATAATAACCTCTCCTAACTAATGGGAAAGTAGCTTCATTTTGGCAAAAAAAATAAAGTTAGGCAGCATTACTTTTATCCCTCGTGTTTCCTTTGGAAAGTCGCATTCCCCAAACCTCCACAAAAGTGGGACCGTTTGAAAACCACAAGTCTACTCTCTTTTATTTGTGCTCTTAACAAATAATGTCTCTACTATATCCATTACTTTCCCGTACTCCTCTCCCCCCTTTCTATCACTTCACCCACACGTCTCAGTATTTTGTTTCTAACCTTGACACAAAATGTAGCTAGTGTTAACCGTACATTTATCGTTCACTCCGTACATTATCAATCCCTCTGGCCCCTTCGCTTTCTACATTGCCTTATATCAATAACATGGGTTGTCTCTTTGATCATTGCCCAACCAAAACACCAAAGACTTCTCTAATGAATACTCTGTCATTTGTGTGTAAAACTATATTGATATAGTAAACCCAAATGTACTCCCATTACTTCTTGATTCATACATGCTACTCTTTTATCTAAGTTGTATCATAATCTCTCATTCATGAACTTTTATAGGACTAGTCCCTTTGTACACAAACATGCATACAAACACACATGTTGATGTTAAGCCTTCACAAACATTCACCAATGTATCCCCCCCCCCCCCCCCCACATACCCAATGCACCAACATCAAGCAATTCCATGAAGTTTGGCACATCTAGAGGCTAGCGTCATCACTTAAGAACGTATTCATTCTCTCTACATAAAGACAAGAGCAACCTTAAGGAAAATTACACGATTCATAATTTGCTACACAGTTAGTTTAGTGGAGCGGAATGTCGCAATGCTTGTTATATGTTGGCATAGGTCATGTTTATGATATCTCATGGCCAATGTATATTTGTCATTTCACAAAGAATGGATATATGTAGGGACCTAAAAGTCCTCCTACATTTAACTAAACTAAAATAATTCAAAGTGAACATCCCTATGCTCTCAAATATTATGAAAAGTATAACTAAAACGCATAAACAAACATAGTGATTTTCGAAAAAATGGAATTATTTGTAGCACACTAAAGAGCTCATAGAGCCTAAAATATGACCCAATTCGAAAAAGTAGATTAATCAAATGCAAGTAACTCTGAACCTAGACGAACTTTACAAAACTATAGCCAACAAGCCTTAACTGATAAGCAATGTTGTAGTTCTTGTAGAAAATGGCCATGTGCAAGACAAGATCAATCTACGACAAATGTAAGAATGCTTGCATCAGGTGCAATGTGTCTACATGGTTTATCAGCTGCAAGCTAGATTTTCCAAGCTTGTAAAACCCACTCCATGATCTCGCCATCTCCACAAAAACACGCACACACTCAACCTTCATTTTCCCGTTCTTACAAAAGAACTACACCCCCCTCTACAACACACAATCTTCATTTTCTCGAGCTTGCAAAAGCACCACAACCCCTTGTACGACACACACACACTCCGGCAAACAAACAAGCTATGAGAATGAGAACAATTTCTCTCTCAAAAATCTAGCTAGACAATGAGGGGCCTGGGGGATCATCTTTACTACTACCAAGTCACAATCAATGACAAAATCCTTGAGAGAGAGAGAGAGAAGCGTGTAAATAGGCAAAAAATCCAGAGTCCTCTTTTCTTCTTCTACTCCCTCTCCTCCACATTATGTGCTCTTTTTCACTCCCTTTTAGTATTTTGACAAATACATAATGACAAGAAAGAACAATATACATATGTATTATGTATATATGCTAATGCCACCCCACACACACACACACACAATAAGATTGACCTCCCCTACTCTTCTTTCTTCTTCTTCTTCTTCTTCTTCTTAAAAAACATACTTTCTTTCCTTCATTCCATCTTATAAGCTAGCCAGCTTGGAATTAATGTCAAGTCATCCCTCTCCTCTCTCTCATTCTCTCGCTCTCACCCATGTAGAGAAGATAGCCTTGTAACACATCTTTCTCTTGTCTCATTCTTCATGCTTCTCGGCTCTCGACAACTATAGTTGTTCGTCATTGTCATCACCTATCTATCTATCTATCTATCTCTTCATTTCCTCTTGTTTGGGATATTGTGCTCCCTTTCTCGACTCCCATAGTCACCATTTCCCCCCTTGTCGTGGGCATCTTCGCCGACTACTCCCCCGTGTTCACACCATGGGCCGCACTTCCACCGCCTCCGATTTGTCGATTGGCCGACAACCGATGGCCGACATGGAGAGCGGAACGTTCGGCCAGCTCGTGGATTTCTGGTTCCGCATCCGGGCTCCAGTTGTCGCACCACTTCTCCAAATCTCCATCCACATATGCTTGGTCATGGTCATCATGATGTTTGTAGAGAGGGTCTACATGTGCGCCGTGATCGTGCTCGTGAAGCTATTCCGTCAGAAACCTGAGAAGCGATATAAGTTCGAGCCGATTCGAGATGATGTGGAGCTAGCCAACTCCGGTTACCCAAAGGTTTTGGTTCAAATCCCCATGTATAATGAAAGAGAGGTATTGATCACAATAATACTTCATCAATGCAAATGTTAATGTTAATGTTGCTAATGTTAATGTTAATGTTAATGTTAATGTTAATGCCAATCCCAATGCTTATAACATTGATGTTCATGTATTTATAGGTTTATCAGTTATCTATTGGAGCTGCTTGTGGGCTTTCTTGGCCTTCGGATCGAATCATAGTGCAAGTGTTGGACGATTCAACCGATATCTCAATCAAGGTAATAATTAGTTTTGTCCGAACTTATTATATGCTTCATGTTATTGCTCAATTCAATCATTTATTTAACCACGATGATGCGGCATTTCGTAATCACTTCAATATCATGACAATGAGATTCCCGGAATCTATCGGGGTTGATCATGGATCAATCGTGTGGGTACCCCCCCCCCCCCCCCCCAAGGAATATTGACACAAAGTTATGTGTTAAATTTGTAGGAGATGGTGCAAATGGAGTGTCAGAAATGGGCAAACAAAGGGATCGACATAAAGTACGAGGTGAGGGACAATCGGAGCGGGTACAAGGCGGGGGCTCTCAAAGAAGGATTGAGGAGAAGCTATGTGAGGGAGTGTGAATATGTAGTGATCTTCGATGCCGATTTCCAACCCGACCCCGAATTCCTCTGGCGAACCGTGCCTTTCCTTATGTACAACCCCGAGCTCGCCCTTGTTCAAGCTAGATGGAAATTCGGTAAAGACATCATCTAAAGTTACCACTAATGCATAGGCTCCAATCCACAATGTGTTTTAGTGTTGATCATTGTGATAAACTCATTGATCATGGTGACAAGCTCATTGATCATGGTGATAAACTGTAACAAAAGTTGTGTTTTAGTTAGCGATTTTACCATCATTTAATCGATGAAATGCCTCTTAATTCATCGTTAATGTGACGACTAGTCGTAGCGTAAACCGATGCTGAAACATTTCGAGATTCATTGCAATTAAGCAGTTGGCCTAAATGAATCGGATCGGATGCCATAACCTTAATAAATCCAATGGAATGTCATAGCCTAAATGAATCCAATTGGCCTAAATGAATCCGATCGGGTGCCATAAAATTAATAAATCCAATGGAATACCATAGCCTAAATGAATCCACTGGGATGCCTTAGCCCTAATGAACTCTATCCTGAAATTCATTTCTTCCTAAAGACTCCATCCATCCATCCAGTCAATCAATCCTAAACTCTATAAAGAAAGAACAATTAAATCTAATGCTGTATTGTAGTGTCATTTAATCAAAGCCAAAAGTATGTGTGGCGCTACTTATTATAATCCTTCAATTTCATATGTAAAGTAAGTGGGTCTATTTAGGGGCATGCTTTTAATTATATATATCTTCATTTGTGCAAAATTTAAATGCCATTTATAAATGTAAATTACTTATCTTGCTTTATTGTTTAGTTAATTTGCTTATTTCTTACTTCATAGAAAGCAAAGACAAAAACAGAAAACAAATAACAAATAAAAAAATTTGGTGCATTTGCTTCTTTAGTGTTATTTATTTAATAATTGTTTCATTTGCTTGATTAATCGAATTAATCATTTATGTATTTTCCTATGTAACTTATTTTATAATTGATTAAAATCATTCTAATTATTTATTTGTGTATGTACTTGCAGTAAATGCTGATGAATGTCTGATGACCAGGATGCAGGAGATGTCTCTCTTCTACCACTTCTCTGTTGAGCAAGAAGTGGGGTCCTCCACCCATGCTTTCTTTGGATTCAATGGTGAGCTAAACGCAAAAAGCAAAAAGCAAAAAGCAAAAGCAAGAAGAAACAAGACCAAAAACCAATGTTTAGTTATAGCTTGACTTTTTTAATATTGTTCAACTTGCTAGTCAAAGTCCCATCTTGACTATTTTTCTTGAGTCAAGAATGACACTATATGGTCTGTCCTTTCTCTTCTTCTTCTTCTTCTTCTTCTTCTTCTTCTTCCTCCTTAAAGGACAAACTATTTTTCATCTTCTTCAGCTACAATGATTAACCATTAATCTGAATTGACGGAATTAATCAATATTGATCATGAGAATTGTAACCTAATTTAGTCAAGTCAATATTGATCGTCAACAAGCTATCATAAAGTGACAAAAAAGAAAATAATTATATTGACCAACCCAGTAGATGGGGTGTCATTGTTTAATATTTGATTACCTTGTCTACTAGCTCATGGATGAATCGTGCTTAAAGAATCTTAATTTATAAGAATGATTTATTATTCGTTACGCTAATGATTAAGTGCAATTCCTTTTAAATTTCAAGACAAAAAACACATTCTAAGTTGTGTCAAGGTTCAAGTAATTCCTTCACTCGTAGTTGGATCCTAAAAATGGAGTGAATGTTCAAACCAAAGTCTAGATTCATAAATTTGGTTAATGTTTTGAATCAAAGCTTTGATACATCTCTTTTTTCGATTGCAAGAGCCAATGTTAAAATACATTGTTTTTATAGGTACTGCCGGTTTATGGCGCATTAATGCAATCAACGAATCCGGGGGATGGAAGGATAGGACTACTGTAGAGGACATGGATTTAGCTGTCCGGGCAAGTCTGAAAGGGTGGAAGTTTGTCTACCTCAATGATCTAGGGGTGGGTAAATCATAAAAACACAACAAAACACAAAAAAACCAAACTTTTGGAACAATTACTAGAATACCCCTCAGTTCTCAAAACACTACCTTCTAGAGTACAAAATTTATGCCTATGATCGGGAATTCATGTAGTATTTTGAAAATGCTTGGCTATTCTAGTAATTGCCAAACAAGTTCGGGGTATTTTAGGTGTTTTCCCCTAAATAGTGCATCCTTTTTGCTTTTCTAATTTTAATTTTCGAAGGCCCCTTTCACATTAACTACAGTCATTTCCTTTTTTCTTCTTGTATAGGTGAAGAATGAACTTCCTAGTACATTCAAGGCCTTTCGATACCAACAACATCGGTGGTCTTGTGGCCCTGCTAATCTTTTTCGAAAACTCCTCCCAGAAATCATTTCAAACCAGGTTAGGGAGAGGAAAGACTTTAATTGTATATTATTGCTATGCATACATACATGCATGGACAACTCATGGATTAATGCAATGCAATGCAATGCATGTATCCATACATGGAAGCAATGTAACGTGTATACCTACGTATATGGATGAATGTGATGTATGTGTGCATGCAATATATGTATGTACACACATTTACATATGTATAACATGTGAAGGATGAAATTATATATGTAATGCATGTTTCTATGTTTTATATATTATATATACATGTGTAAATGCATTCATGGATGTATGTATAAATGGGTAAATGCATGCATATACACATTTATGCATGTGTAAAATGTGAAGGATGAAATTTTATACTCTAAGGCACGTTTATATGTTTTACACATTATATACATATACATGTGTAGATGCATTTATGGATGAAAGTTTATATGTATGTATTCACATTTATGCATGTATAACATGTGAAGGATGAAATTTTATAATTTAATGCATGTTTATATGTTTTATACATGATATATACATGTGTACATGCATTCAAGGATGTATGTATAAACGACTGAATGCATATATGTGTGTGTTTCTGTAATATTACAACGTATGTGCCTCTTCTTAATTGATTTTGGGTTTTTCAGAAAGTTGGGCTTTGGAAGAAGGCCCACATATTGTACGCCTTCTTTGTCGTAAGGAAGATTGTGGCACACATTGTCACATTCTTCTTTTATTGTCTTGTCATTCCAACGACAGTGCTTGTTCCAGAGGTTCACCTACCACGGTGGGGTGCTATCTATATGCCATCAATCATCACTATCCTAAATGCGGCATGCACTTTAAGGTAACTTACCCCCCAATATAAAGAATTAGAATCACATGTTAGAGCACATTGTACAATACAAAAATGGGCCTTTAAACATTCCACTAAAACCTACATCCATGAGATTGCTTGACCTATGTTATACTTGTAAAACTTTAATATGGATTCAACGTTCAATGAATGGGAGAAAGAGCACCTTTCCCATAGTTTTAAGAAATGGAACAATCAAATTTCTTTTGTGTTTGAGATGATGTGTACTAATCATTGGTTCCTAAAACAATGGTGTTGAAAACAATTCGCTTGTAAATATGGCTTTACAAATACACTTTCCAAAACTCAAGGAGTGCACATTTGACTATTTAAAACAAAATATGGCTTTATGAATTCACTTTCTAGAACCCAAGGGTTGAATATGATGTCGTCGACTTTTAAAATATGGCTTAAAAAAATGTCAAATGTCAAGTGATAATGCTAACATTGTTTCCTTATGGTCAATCAACATCAAGGTCATTGCATTTGATCGTGTTTTGGATCTTATTCGAGAATGTGATGTCCCTACATAGAACAAAGGCGACTTTTGTTGGGCTTTTTGATCTCAATCGTGTGAATGAGTGGATCGTCACAGAGAAGCTTGGGGATGCCCTCAAAAGAAAGTTTGGCAAATTCGGAAAGAAAGGAACAATGAAGTTTGGGGAGAGGTAATAAATATGTTTGCACTTCATGTTCATTGCATTTCATTCATGTGTGCCTTTGCTAACCAGATGCTCATATTCATTCCTCTTTGGATTTTATATAGGCTACATATATTAGAGTTGCTAGTTGGGCTCTATATTTTCTTTTGCGCAGTCTATGACTTCAACTTTGGTCACAATCACTTCTATCTATACCTCTTCTTGCAAGCTGGTGCATTTTTCATAATTGGGTTTGGGTACATTGGTACCTTTGTACCAACTTAGAAGGGTTGTGCATTTGTTCTTTTGTCAACTACCATTTTTAACAGAATCATCATTGCAAATATGAGCCAGATTCTTACTTCGAAGAGAAGGTGATCATTCATGATGTTTTCATGGAAATAAAAAAATGGAGGAATTAGAGAATTGACACTCTCATCAACATCACAAGTTAATGTGTAAAGTGTTGGGAGTTACTTGTGTGAATGTATGATAGGAGGCATTCTTTGTTAGTCTTTCTTTCTCCAGAGTGAGGGTTTATGCATTCCTTTTATAAATAACGATAATAAGAAATGGCCAAGAAATTGTATCTTCTTGTAAAATTGGTCTACTTGCTTGGAGAGACTTATGACCCCTTGGGACATTGTACCCCTCAAAGATCAACACACTTATTGTCATTATAACGACTTTGTGCCACTTAAATGGAAATCAATATATTTAACCAATTTGTTGAAAATGCCCCTTTATATATGTTTTTGCCTCATGACGGGTTTCAACTTCAAATGGTCTTTATTTAAAATTTTAAAGTATAACGACATTTTCGCCGTTCCTATATTAGAAAGAGAAGGTACATCTTGTACATATAGCCTTAGGGTGTTTCTTAATACTAATGTAGTCTCCTTTTTTGGAAAAGAAAAAAGAAAAACAATGACATCTTGATATTTCTTTTGACCTTAGAAAGACGGGTTTTAAGGCCAAAATGGGAAAACGGCCGTCAATGTGCAACCATTTATGTAAGTATATGTATCACACTAAATGCATTATATAAGTGAGGAATCTCATAGAGCTAAAATATTATAATTCATAATGACATTAAACAAAAAATATTAGTAAACTGACATGATGAAAACCTCAATGATTATTAAGAATTGTTTGTTTATTATTTAACATGATCTACAATATACATGGGTCGCTTAAAATATCATGTTATTTAAGACACAATGTCAAATTTTGGCGCAAGCGTGTAAAGGTTTCATGCCGTTAACTTTATGGTTGACATCATTTTCTTGAGCTTTAAATTTATTCGAGGGTTTTTTATTTTCTTAAAATCAATCTATTTCTCGATTAAACGGCAATGAATGAAACTCTTAAATGCTATGCTTGTTATATAAGGATAAGAAGAGGGACTCCTTGTGTGTGACCTTATTGTTGGGACATTATCTGGAACTAGTAACAAGATTTGCGCACTTCGATGTAGTGATGTGTGCGCCAACATTTTGTTTTAAATGTGTGGTGAGTAATCAACATTTCGAGACCTATGAGATGAGGCCATACTTAAACTTGTGTATTTTAGCAAACTTTCTCAAATTTAGAAAACTGCAAAGATTAGTAATGCAATTTAAAGCTAGGTGTTTTAGCCTTGTATCCAGCCTCTATAAAATGTTTTCAAACGTGGGCCATTTACATGAGTAGACTTGCCATTTAGTGAGGCAACTCTAAAAAACCCTAGAACTTGCGTGATGAGAACCCTAGAAATCGTGTATTTTTATAAAAGTGATAAACATAATAAATATTTGGTATACTTCGTAGAATCCTGTTCACCAAAGAAAATAATTTACTAAAGAGATAATGATAATGTCTTTTCTTAGTCAAGATAAGCAATAAATTTTAGAGCTTTAAGTTCAAAATTTTTGAGAAAAGCCATAATGCAAAGCTCCTAGCATCCATTTAGATAGACAATTTTATATGTACAAAGTTCACTTGTTGTATTTAACATCAAATTTGAACACTTATACTCCCAAACTACAAATGGCAAAAGAATGAGAGTCTATGCACCACAAACTTGATGCTTTTGAGGATCATCCATAGCAAATTTGTGACATAGTGGGAAGCAGATTTTGTGACACCTTCACATTAGTGGAGGATCTCTTATAGAAAACAACTTTCTCCATCAAATTAAAGACATGGAGGTTAACAAGCTAAAACTCTAGAGACTTTGAGGCATCAATGCAATTCCCAAAATAGAAAGGGAAAGGAGCTTCATAATCATGTGAAAACACTTCCAAAACAAGAAAATTCTTTGATTCGTGTTTCTAATTGTATGCATCATACTTCTACTTAGGAGTTGGCAACAGCTCGACTCAAGCCTAAACCGAACCGTTAAAACCGCTTTTAAATAGTTTAACGGTTTGGTTTAGGCTTGAGCTTCCTTAACCGGTTTGAGTTTGGAATGGCAATGGCTCAAGCCGAACCGAACCAATTTGGAACAAACCGGTTAAGGCTTAATTGTCTTGGCTAAACCGGTTGAGGAACTAGTTCTATTCAAGTTTGGAAATTCTTAAATCGGTCAAGGCTTAACCGGTTTGGTTTGGACAAGGCCAAACAAGTTAAGCCAAAACTAAGTAGTTGTCGATACCTACTTTTGCTACAAAGACATCCCAAACCAGTTAAGCCGAAACCAAGTTGTTGCCAATTCCTACTTCTACTGCAAACATATCCCAAACCTATCTTTCTAGACCATCGAGACTCATACATGCCTTGTATGAAGATTTATAGGTTCTTGGGGTGTGTAAATATCAATCATTCGATAGGCATTACATTAGAACTAGTTGAAAATCATAATCGCCAATTTTGTAGGGTCTTCCATGGGTTACATACCTCTCATGTTAGATTGAATGGGGCATATCAAGGAATCCACAATAATTTGAGCACCAAGCCCCAAAGAAGCATTGATAATTGTATTCAATGGTATTTATACAAAGAAGCTTGCTTAATGATAATAAGACACAACCAAGGTCAAGACTATTCTTATCAATCATGGAGAAAGCCTAGCACAAAATCATGAGAACCTAAGAGGATGATATTGTCCTTTCACATCATTCTTATTATAAGTATAACCATACAAACAAATGTTGAAGGCTTTTTGTATGCAACTTAAAGGACCCTTTAGGAGAAGTCTTTTAAGAAGTGTGGTGTTATGATAATATGATTGATTCATGGAAATTTGGCCCCATTAAACTTCAATCAATATTTTCTTGTCCCATTTCCTTTAGGTAATGGAGACCGGTATCATGACGCATAGTTGGATAAGATTTTTACCAGAGTAATAGCAATTGACTTCAAAAGATGTTGTGTTTGATTGTGATCCTATGCAATATGGATTTTATTGTGGCATGAACAACATTTATAATGTTTTGGATATACAAAGTGGATGATGTTAAGGAATGGAAACAAGAAATTGTATCGATATAATTAGATACGGAGAAGGCTTACAAACATGTAATTACTTGATTATTTCCCAACTTATTTTTCATATGGGTATTGGTGCAAGGATATTAGGCTTCACTTGTTTCCAGTTGAGAACTGTAGTATCACATTTTATGCTAAATTGTGAAGAGACCAAGATGATACTTTTGAAATGTTTTATGACAAGGTGGTCTTTTAAGCCCATTATTGTTTGCCATTGTAGACTCTAGTTTAAGTGTAAGATCATGTAAATCTAAGGACATGTTTGTTGCTTGTAGTGAGATTCTATGACCTTAGGCCTAGTCATTTTGCTACTCAAGTTGAAATGGTTGGAGCAATATTTTTTTCCATTACTACCTTGGAAAAAGGAATCACTTGATCGATTGACTTGTTCACTGAAGTATACATATGAAAGAAGAGTGAAGGGTGGGTGTTTTTTAAAAATAAATAAATAAATAAAAGGTTCACATTGATATTAATGGAAAGATGCCCTAAGGCTACAAGGAATTCATACAAGAAAACATAACCATTATACCCTCATCAACCACTCACCTAGATCCCACAAAAGGTGATCAATGGGCTTATCCTCATAAACCCACAATTTAGATAAGCTATTTATATCATTTGGATATGGATTCAACATCCACTTTTTACCATTCTTCCACAATATATCAATAGGCAACATACTACCTTGAGTTACAACATCCAGAAAGATAGAATGAAGCTGTCAAGAAGGCAAAACCTCGAAGTAAAGACATTAATGAGAGTTTTTATAACCCTCAACAAGACATGTAAGGATGAAAACATGCCATACCAAAATAGACGAATTTGAGAAGGTTGAAAGGAAGACATCGTAAACACTCTATCCATCTTTGCATACATAATGTTCCTTGCCCAAATTGTTCTACAAACATGGTTTTTGTCTTCCACCTTCAACGACGAGAAAGTCGACCAATTCCTTACTGACCCAGCTTCTCCTCTATCAAAATCAACCCACTTCAACCTAGTTCGCTTCCCTAACATTACCTCTTCCTTTGTTAGAAATGGTGGGTTCATTATGAGGGACTTATGAACCCATTCCTCCGTACATGATGGTAGAGATTTAACCAAATTATGCTTCAAATCCCACCATACCTTCATGATACCTCTAAAAATTTTAGCTTGGCAAAAAATATCAATGAATGGAATGAGTAAAATCTCTTAAAAACCACCATCTAATATTATTTTTCCAATTGCGAGTGAAGGTTAGGTTTGAGTTGGGTTCCATGGAAAATGCAACTTAAAATGCTTAGGGTGAGAAACCCTACTAGGAAGATCATATGAGTCCTCAAATATTTACCCCCTTAATAATGTTTTTTCCTTTAAATGCTCAATATTTATGGTTTAACATTTCATCAAGGGCTCCTTCGTTGGGACTGTTAGCATTCTGAAACACTCTTATGCTCAACATTTATGGTAACTTTAATCGAGGGCTCCTTCGTTTGGATTGTTGTTAACATTCTAGAACACTCTTAGTTTCCATGGAAAGCGTTGCATATAAATATAACACTTCTCTTTCTTTCATTCTTTTCTCGTAATAACGTTTTGTCATTGAAATGCTGAACATTTATGGTAGCTTTAATCGAGGGCTCCTTCGTTGGTACTATTAGCATTCTGAAACACTCTTAATGTCCATGGAGAACGTTGCATATAAATATAACGCTTCTCTTTCTTTCATTTTTTCTTAAATTCCCACAAAATCCTCTTCAAATTCTTGTTATTTCCCTAAAACTACCCCTTCAATTCATGTTATGCCTTAGAAAGTGCATTTGAGTTCTTCATGGTTTCCTAAATGCCCTTGGTAAAAAGAAAAACTAGTTCGGACATAACATAAGCGCAATGTGTTTTAACCATATAATGGGTCAAATAGCATATATAATTATTTTATTAGAGGTTGACAAAATCATATTCAGAAATTTCAAATAACTATAAGCTCGAAGGTATTTGGGGTTAAAGTACGTAGACTGTCCTATTTATTATTATTGTTGCAAAACATTTACATATATATTAAAGGCAAATCTTGCACATGGGATGTTGCTGTACTCCAATGAATATGATTAGATTGACCCAAAGTGTGTGTGTGTGTGTGTGTGTGTGTGTGTGTGTGTGTGTGTGTGTGTGTATAAATGGAGGTTTTTTAGCAATTACATACGACTTTACATACATATTACACTAGATCGCATATAAACTTTTGAAGTACAGTATATTATATATGTGTGTGTGTTTGGATTTCACACCAAGAGAATGTTTTTAATGTAATCGCTAGGTAATCTCTTGTACACTTGAGGAAACTGTAACTACAATAATGAAAGTTCATTTATCCATAGTCAACACGACAAGGTCCTATCCTTTGTATTTTTTAAAGATATCATATTATGCCCAAAATTTGGATACACCCCCATATGCTAGAAAGCATAATTTAATACTATGCAAAATTATAGCTCCACAAACTGAACCATTTATTATGAGAACTACAGGTTTAGAGCTAGCATAATTAGAATTTAATCAATTAAGTGGATGAGAATTTCATCACAATATAAAAAGGAAAAATATAGGGGTCCCGAGTGATAATGTCTATATGAAAGTAATTGGTATAGTGATTATTGTTGCGAGCAAAATGACTAGTTAGGAGATCAATGTCATTAGTGGTATTTTGACAAAATGATTATTTTGCACAGATCAAATGCTAATTCTAGTAATTTAGCACTAAACCAAGATGTTAGTAATCAATGGGGTAGTTGTAAATGTCAAGGTGAAGGATTGATTACATGTAAGATGTCTCACGGTATTCCTTTTTGGTCTTCCACTTCCCTTAGTTGTGGTTTTCGGAGGTCGTCATGGCTACAACCACTGTAATGTTTTTAGTCTTGTCATTTCGTCATGTATGCAAAATTCTACTAATGAAGATTTTTTTTTTGTAAAAAAATAAAAAGTGAAGGATTGATTTTGTGAAAGAATGATAAAAGTCCAATTTTAAGCATTTGATATCATTTTTTAGGGAAGACATAAGAAAACACCCCTCATATTTTAAACTATACTATGCAAGATAGACAAAAAACAGTTAACTTAATCTACACTAATGTTAATGTCACCTTTCTCTAGGTGTGTGACATGTTGCTTGCTTTTAGCCCTCATTTAGATGTGAAATGCATCTAAAGAGAGTGAATAGAGGCATAATGTGTTTGAGAGAGAACGAGAGAGACAGGGAGGGTGATGACTTAAAAAGGGAATTTCTTTCGGTGAGCAAGTGGTAGGTGAGCGTGTTTTCGTGAAGACAAACTTTTGACCTAGATTGGTGAGCTTATAAATGTGTGTTTTCTTTTGTAGAGAGAGAGAGAGAGAGAGAGAGAGAGAGAGAGAGAGAGAAGCGAGAAAGATGATGATTGTGCTCCTACTCGTAACCTTTGCTAAACTTTAACGATCACATTGACTTTCATTCTTTTTAATATAGATAGTGATATGAGCATTAGATTACATTAAGTACATTACCTTTTCTTACCAAGGTAAAACATAAATTTTCAATATTAAAGGCGTAGTTTTGATATATGTGGGATCATATAGTAACAAATCTTACTTAATCATATGAAAACTAAGATTAAGCACATGATTTAAGTTCCTAAAGTAGTTTTCATGTTATTGAGAACCTTGCTTTGAACAATTGAATCTAAGTAATAACTTGAAAACAAGCAAGCACGCTTTTTGAGCTTTTGATAGATGTGACCACCTCCACCTCCACCTCCACGTATATCCCCATCACTTAAAATATTGACTTTAAGATCAAATGTTGTCCATGATACGAGAGTAAAGTTGAGATTATGTTAAATGTATAAATATTAAAGTCTAGGAGTAAAACTTCTTTGATCATTTCCTTCAAAGCCATGCGCTAAAGTATGTACACTTAAGTGTTCCTCAAGTAGCTTTGATATGAACCATTTTCTTATACATGGGTACTTTTTGACTCTAGAGTTGGCTAGTGGTTTTTCCCCCATGTAACCACATATACATGATATACTCTACTCATCAATAATATCCTCATGAACGTCATCATTTTCATCAATACCTTGGTTTTGCATTCTCAAAAGCCTCTCATCATCATGATCTTTGTTGATCATATATATTGTTTGCTTCAACAAGGCATAATCCCCTTTCCCTTATTCTTCTAATGAGACAATGATTTGTATGTATATAAACCAATTTCTCAACATGAGCATGACTCAATTTATTTCTTATTTTTGCATGTATCAATGCGAATGAGCTCTCAATCATGTATATGGTAGCTTGCTTAATTAAAACCTTAGCCTAATCATGTATATGTGAATAATGAATCCACTGACACAAACATGCAAAGATACCATCTACAGACCAATGGTAAAGAAGCTCTAACATCAATCCTAATATGGAAGCCTGGCTGAATTACAACCTTAACCTAAATAATCATGAACACACCCATAGGTTAAATTGGAACCAACAAGTGGATGAATTCCTTACTTCTAGGAGCATTGGCAGTTGCAACAACCTTCTCCTTCTCTTGTTTCACTTGATAAAGTTGAAATGGTCGATTGAAATATGGTCGAAATTAGAGTTTTGACACAAATTAGGAATTTCAGCCGAAACCCTAATTTGCAGGCCGAGAACAAGATGCAGGGAGAGGCGAGGATGTAGGCGTCACACAGGATGTAAGGGGAGGCTTCTTCATTGTTCGCTTGCTTGCTAGGTAAGTTTAAAAAAATAAAACGAATACTTTTACATCTATTCGTATTCGTATTCAAATGCATTTGCGGGGGAGGCCCTACGAATGTGAATATGTCAATCTATGGTTTTATTTGCAATTCTAAGTCTCTTTTTCATATGGGGGATGCCCTTCTCTAAAAGTTCTTGAGAAAATATATGCAGCTAATTCATAGTGGTCAACTATATTGAATCATCCAAGTATGTTTCAACATTGTGTTCATATGTGTGCATGAAGGGTTGTCCCCTCTAGAGAAGTATTTTCAACATTTTTTGGAAAAAGAAGAAGAAAGAAGTAGGTTCAACATCTTTACTTTGAGGTCATTTAATTGATTATGATCTCTAAAAACCTTTCAAGAATGAGGAATGTTTGGTTTGATATCTCTAAGGAGAGTTTTAAGAGCAAGGCTCTGAATGAGGCTGCCAGAGCTTATTAGCTTCCTGTGGCAGCTGAACCAATCGCAGAAAACTTGTTTTTTCCAGTAATGCTGGTTCAGTTTTACACGCCCTAATCTCACCGCTAACATGAAGATATGCCTCTATGATCACCTTCATGCTTGGGTTTATTTCTTTCCAATCCATCGGTTGCATCTTCAAAAGCGTGATGAGATTAGGCATTGAAACGCCAAATCCACAATACACATGATGACTCTGGATTTCTTTTTTTAATTGATACTAGGCTGTGTACATATGACTGTTATGTGTGTGTGGGTACATATATAAATGTTACTCGACTTACATTACAACATGAATAGAACTTGCATCATGGTCTGGTTAGTTTTTTGTGATTTATATCAATCCCATCATCCCAGAAAGCAAACTAGAGACAACTTGATTCTCTGGCCAGAGTTTCTGAAGTCAACTAATGAATGCAAGATCAATACTAGATTCTCACACCCTTTCCCCTTGATGAAATCACACCCTCTTCTCAAACCCCCTCTCTAATTGGGCAATTTGTCAGCCTTGTACAGCAACACAGATAAATGTACCTAAACCTCAGAGAATTCATTAATCTTGCAGTTGTGCTTGATTTGATTTTGATTGTTGAAATCCTTCGCAAGAATAACTAAGCCAATGTGTTTCAATTTAAACCGACAATGTTGCTAAGTTAATGTAATCAGCTTGCGAGTGTCATGAGTCGTTGGCATCTCCCTCGCTCTCGCACACAAATGCACATTCTTGTCAAGTTAAAGCAAGGTGCTCTCAAGTTGTAAGGCTATCGATAAAGACGGATTTGAATATGAGCAGCTCTACCCAAGTAGTATGTAAGCTTTTGCATTTTGAAATGTTCGTAATGCAAGCAATCTATCATTAAACATCATCTCAGTAAAGATTTACTTAGTTGAACATGTGCAAATACATATACCCACATACATACAATACATGTATGCACGTTTGCATGCATTATATACAATTAATTACGAAGATGTGTATGTATATGTATTGTGTGTGAACATGGGTAGAAGCCGAAGGAATGGCCCTTTTGTCCGGACACATGGGAAACGGACTAGAGATAACTGACCAAAATCAGAAGAAAAGAAAAGCAAATAAAGCTTTCTCTTTTTGTGCGTTTTTTTTTACTTGAGAGAAAAGGATAAGCGACCTATATTGTAGTACACTAAGCACAACAAATAAACGCAATACATAACAAGAAAACAAAAAAGCAAAAGAAGAAGCGAGAGAAGGGTGAAAGAAGGGTGAAAGAAGAAGAAGAAGAAAGAGGAAGGAATAAAGAAAAGAGTCATGGGCCATGGAAAGCTTGAGAATGTCCTCATAGAGAAGAAGGGGAGCAGGAAAGATTGCTTCAACAAAAGGAACAGAGGAATATTGAAGAAGTTGTACCAACTCGCATACATATCAGGATGCGGTGTCCACCTTGTCATCCAAGCGGAAGACGGGAACATCTACGAATTCCATCGGAAAATGAACCCTCTCCTCCAGAACACCATATTGCAAGCCTCCCTCCTCAATTCCTCTTCCATGAAGAACTCTTCGTCTTCGTCTTCATCTATGTCTTCGTCTTCGTCTTGTCCTAATCCATTGTTATCCAAAGTTGTCAATGTCCCCAACACTAGCAACTCCACTAGTAGTACTCCTAGGCCTTCAAAAATTACTAACAAACGTATGTTCTTTAACGGAGTCAAAACCATGGACACCGGCCTCACTATATCACCCCAAGAGAGAGTTGCCATGATGAACCCTTCTTCGTGCTCTTGCTTCGATTGTCGGAAAGGCTTTAGTAATCGGTTTGTCGAGTGTATCGACCCTACCAGCTACATGGACAAACCTTTCATCAATAATATTCAATGTCCTAGTTTCCATGGTCATGATGATGTGATAACCCACCCCATCAACCAATACTCCTCACATATTGACCAGGACATTAGTAAACTCCCTTTCACTTATACAAGTCCCAGTTTGCCCCACTACAACTCTAGCAATTTCATGGGCCGATTTGCAACACCCTCACCACATCCAGGTGGACTACTTCCTCTGGTAACGACGGCAACTCATGATGCATTAGAAGATCGCTGTGAATTAGAATTCGAACAATCCGGTAATTCCAAGATCTTTCTCTATCTGAACTCTCCCTCTCTAATTACCTCATGCTTTTATCACCTTATATATGAAACTTATCATCATGTTAACTAATATCATCATTAACTAGATATTAAGGTAGTAGTAACTTATCCCATAAGCATGCTCATGCAATAGGAAGCCATCGCAACCAAGTCAAGTCAAGTTAGTCTCCAATCTCTTCAACCATTAAGCAGTTTTGATTGCATTTATGTATTTGGGTGGGGTCTCCACTAACTAGGCTTTGGGTCTAGACATGTCTAGGGTTTAATTAGGGTGAGCAAGTTCTTCTTCTTCATACGTTTTGTCTTCAATCAATTAATGTCTACATATCTTGGTACAATTGTACATACATATAATCATAGGATTAATGGGGCTTAGGGATACAAGGTAATTATTTGTGAGTTATGTTTGTGATTATGACCACGAACATGACCCCATATTTTTAATATTACTTTGTCTCATCCCAGAAATTACCAAATGTGATGAACAACATGAAGAACAATTGATTCGGTATAGGGATGATGGGGTGGAGAACTCATTGACGCCAATTGTGGAGCTGCCCAATATTTCCCATGAAGACATCATGCTGAGTACTAACCTACCAACAAAAGCTTCCTTCATTCTTTCAGAGGAGTTTGTAGCAGATGGAACACATTTCAGAGGAACCGATACAAGTTTCACTAGTGAAATGGACACAATCAAATCCTATTTTGGCTTCAATCCATTCAATGACTTTGTGAATGCTAGTGATTCTTTACATTTCCATAGTCACGTGAAGGAGGAGGTTCATGGTGGCATATTTAAGATTCCTTAATGGAAACCCGTGGGTGTAATTTACAGAAATGACTTGTACATATAATGTATCATATTTTCATCTATTGATACACTATTACTAACACACACTTAACCTTTTTTTGCGGACAGAATAAAATCCATGCTTACATTGGTGGAATGTCATAAAAAGCTTGTGTAACATGATTCTTCTATTGGCTTTGATTTGACATGTTTGCTTGTGAGTGCATACTTGACTTGATGTATATAATGCCTCGATCACTCACAAAGGCCCACTTATTGATTGCAAGTATACACTGCTTCGATATATATAATGCCCCGATCACTCACAAGGCCCAATTATTCATTGTAAGTGTAAGTTGTGGATGGGACGTTATACTTTCCTCGAATATATGAGAAGGTTATATATTGTGTGGGTACGAGCGATAAACTTTTTCAAATGTTTTGAATAGGACTATTGGTGTTAAGCAAGGATGCCCACTCTCACCAAGTCTATTTGGTCTATGCATTGATGAATTGGAAGAAATGGTTGCCAAGTTTGTAAAGGAAGAAAGTGTTGAAAATGTTGCAATTGGGAATGTTGTCATTATGCTTTTGCTATATGCAGATGTAGTGCTTTTTGCAAATACTTTAGGAGATGCGCAAAAGCTTATGAAAGCATTGCAAAAAATTTGCATGCATACTAAATCAAGTGTCAATAGCTCTAAAACAAAGATTTTGTTTGTCAAGAGCCAAAAAAAAGATAAGTCATGCATTATGTACGATAATGAGCTATTTGAATGTGTGGAAAGCTTCAAATATCTTGGTCGTGAAGTTCTTTCAAATCATAGATGGAACGAATGTGTTACACGCTGCTTAGAGGTGAGAAAGCAAGCATATTATGCATTTGAGAACATATGCAATCGTGGAGATATTAAGTGTTGGGTCCTCAAGAAATACCTTTTCGACACTCTGGTGACATCGGTGCTTCTCTATGGGGTGGAAGTATGGGTTGCTAGCATCCCTAAATCGACTTAGAAAGAGTTTGAAAATGTCCAAAAACATTTTCTTACAAAGTTTCTACAAGTTAAGAAATAAATGTCATACATCATCCTCCTCCATGGCCATGGAAAGGGTTGTTGAATACATGCTTAAGGTTCAAAAAAGTCCCTCATATCGACTTCCTAGAATTGCATGGGAAGCAAGCAAAAGATCCAAAAGACGCATAAAAGCAAAATTCTGTGTTCCAGTTGGATGCAAGATATGAAAAGGTGGTTTGGTAGATGGGATGCAACACATTTGCTTCATGATGCATCACTAGATTCCTTTGTAAATGAGGCCTTTTTGCAATGTCAATGTATCATGACGTGGGAAAAATGTGGAGGCTCACGTTTCACACATTATACAACACATGTTGCACCTAACAACAAAACCATATTCTGCGTGAAATGAGGAAACCATACACATCAATACATGTTAGAGCCCATTCTGTTGTCTTCCATTCGAACCATTGCTTCCATCCAACTTAGCTCACATCCATTGTGGTGTGAGATGGGGAGTTGGGGCACAAGTGAGGAGAGCGGTCAATTATGCACACTTTGCCCTAGACAAGTTCGAGAGTCTGAGTATCACATTTTGATACAATGCGTTGCCATTGATCATATTCGGCCATGCTTTCCACACATGTTCGACCAAGCCCAATCCTTGCACAAATTTCTCTCACAACCACCATGCACAATCTTGCTTACGACATTTATTGGTAAAGTTCTTGATATGTGAAATATAATGTTTTTGGTCTCATAGGTCATATTTGACCTCCAAAGACGATAATATAATCAATCAATTAATCTCTCTCTCTCTCTCTCTCTCTCTCTCTCTCTCTCTCTCAACAAAGGATATTAAGTGGCCTTCAATTTGACAACAGGCCAAAGGGAGATTTTGTTTTAGTTATTAAGCAAAGTGGCAAATCCAATCACAAAGGGTTTGGTGTTCACACACTTGTTGGATCGGTCAGCAATCTCTTGATTGTTTCTCTCTTGGATCTTATCCTTTCCTTAATTGTCATGAGCATAACTATGCTTTAATTATGTAGCTTCAGGTTTCATATAAGAGCAAGTGAGCGCCCGTTTGGCACAGATTCTTAGTCTTGATAGTTGTGGTTTCGACATGGCCTCAAGATTTGGTATATAAAGGGTCAACAACATTACACTTAACCATTGTAAGCAAGAATTAACGGTAGTTTGTGGTCCATTAAGCATGAAATGCATGGATCCAATCCCATGGTTCAAGTTCAAAGATGCAATTGTACTTACACTTCAACTGCCTTAAGATGCATTTGGGCCTAAGAATAAGTTTGAAGCATGAAAAAAAAAAAATTTAATGATGCATTTGGGTCTAAGAACAATTTGGTGCTATCAGTTAGATAGATAATGCAAAAATTGTATTACTTTCAGTTTTATACTGCATCAATAACTCCTCTATCCGGGTGGAAATCAGTCCACAAGGACCAGTTGGCCCACTAGACCAAAAGTTGTTCTCATCCAATTGTTTGATCTTGTCTTCTTGCACACCAATCTATCATATACATATATTTTCTTCAAAGTGCCTTCCGTGTTGCCATATTCAAACCAGTGTAAAAATCATTATCGCTGATATATCTCATACACTCTAATACTTCATCGTGTCTTTATTAACAAAAGTATTATTCCACATAACAAATTGCCTAAGACTTAATACTAGCTTGGAATCCAATGTTCAAATTACTGAATTTTATTACAGATATCTATTAGCATAGGAACCAGAAAAAGGAAGAGCATACTAGCAGTCAAAGCTTGCCTCATCTCTCCAAAACGTGAAAGCCTCATCATCATCCTTCAAAACACTCTACCATAACGGATCAATAGGCAGCTGAAATCTGGCAAAAAAGTGAATTGCAAATTGCAGTAAGGCAAATAAAAATCTGCCGAATGACTTATTTACTGGGAAAATAAAAATTTGCCTAATATATCCATGCACTTACTGCTTAGTTGAAAGTTCCCATTCTTGACATGTTCGAGAAGGCCATCATCATAGGACCCAATCTACAAGAAGGAGACACTCATCATACCATTCCTTATGCTGAATTGGTCAACAACTATTCATAAATAAGAATGTGGGGTCTTGTGTACATAACAAGCTAAAGTGATCAAATATGTATGTGGCAACAACTTTCAAAGAAGCAAGGACACAAGCAGTTGAAAGAGAATGGCAACAAAACGCTACCACAAACATCCAGATGATCACACTCACCTTGCAACACTAAAATAAAAGGGATGATGACTAGTACAACCTATACTTATAAATGCCCTCCTGTTAAATCACACATTTGCATATCTTCGATTGCATCAAGAATTTCCATTACCTCTGATAGCAGAAGATCCTGCACACAACTCAACAACTAAGAGATGCAATGCAGCTAGTTTTTATAGCAAAATCCTTAATCACTTCAAACTCTGATGTCCACTGCTCCAGGACTTCCATAAATTCATCCCCACATTTCAGATATGGCAATTTTATGGCAATTTGACTTCCATGACACCTCTCTTCTCCATACCAGGTTGTTGGGATTTTACCCAAGCATTGGAGCAGAATCTGATGTCCACCAATTATTGTACCCACAAATCTACAATGATAAGATAAAAGAATGTTCTACATCCTACCCATACAGTAGTCAAGGTTTGTTCCATGAAATTGTTTACCTACTTACTGAACCGCACAAAGTTTAATTGTCATGGTGCCTCTCAATTCTCAATGACCTGACGTTCCGACTAAAACTTGGCATTCTTCTACTATTGAAGTGTATCTAGACCCAACATTTTGTCCTATTCTATGATGTTTATTTGGGCTGAATTCTCGGAAGCCCAAGGCAACATTTTCCAGATTGCTATTCCACTGGGAGTTGCTACAACCACACCCCAATGAAAACCCTGTGTATGGTGTAGATCATGACCACGTTCATCAACCACTATATCAGTGTACTTGACCCAGACATTCAAGAAAGCATTCAATTACAACAAAAACTTTGCATTCTCTTGATAGACTTAGTGTCCAAAACACCCAAATACCATGAAAGCATTCGATTACAACAAAAACTTTGCATCCTCTTGATAGATTTTGGGTCCAAAACACCCAAATACCATGATCACGACAAACTCTGAATGGACCTAGCTTTTGATGCAATGATAAACCTGATTGGGTGCAACTAGCCGGTCTCTGGAGTCAAGCCCAAACACTGCCATCTTCTGAGATTTGAGACCATGGCTGATACAATCTTCATACCTTACATCTCAATGAGTTGTCCATCAACTCTACACCAACCAAGTCTCAATTTTCCTCTACTTATTCAAACTCACACAATAAGCCTGCATCCCACAGATCACCATAGAAATTCCCAGCCTCCCCTGGCGCCAAGTTCCTTTTCCTTGATCATCCATTCCTTAACATCCACCTTGCAGAAATCTAGGGTAAGTCTCCCCTACTACCCACATAGCTATACCCAAGAATGTGCAGTCATTAGATCTGGGGAGGAGGGGGGATGCTACAATTGCACTGGGTACAAGCATCGACGATTAATTGCAGAACTTTGTAGGCGATGAAAACCTCTACAAAACCTTAGGAAATAGAGGTACATAATGCCAAAAGAGGCACCAGAAATGGGCCAAATATGTAGATAACTCAAATGTAAAGAAGTATAAAAGTAAAAGCATAAGCTCTTATAGGCGGACATTGGGCATCCCTGACGAGGTGCCCAGTACCTTCTAGAAGGGTCTCTAGCGTCTCCACATGCTTGAGAAGATCAAGCTATTTTGGTGGCAGATCAGCCATAATGTAATCCCCGTTGGCGAATGGATAGGTAAATGTGGAGGCCTAATAGCTTGCCCACTCTGTTCTGCACGTATTGAGACTTTACAACATTGTTTGTGGGATTGCCCCCAAGCTGAGAGGGTATGGGATAGGGTGACCCGCCTCCTAGTTGCCTATGAAGTGGAGAGGACGACATCGTGGAGCGTAGCGGCTTGGATCAATCCTTGAGTTGATAGTTGAATGGACACCTTCAACGCAGACATCTAATGCTATGAATGCCCCGCGTTTCCTGAAGATTTGGATGTTGATCACACGCTTCACCCTTTTGTCTGTGTGGAAAGCACGCTACCTAAAGGTCTTCCAAGATCTAGTATGCCCCTCGAATGAATTGATTATGGATATATGGCTTGCGATTATCAGTTGTCTACAAGGGTAGTTCAACGAGGTTTGGGGCCACTCTAACAACGTGGTCACTGCCCAGTTATGTTTTTAGTCGAAATGGAGGAAATAATCGAAGGTGGAACTACCAACACCCACACTGGCTATTTCCTACTCGCCTCCAACCCTCCCTCCGTTGAAGGCAAGAGAACGAGGCTTGGGTTGGCCATCGATGAATGTCACTAGTTTATAGTGTTAGGTACCTACCTACATTGAGTATAAAGTATGAGAGGATATGTTTGATTTTGATTACAATATTGTAGACAAGTATTCTTGGTATTATATGAGAGATCATACTTCCAATAAGAATGTCTTGAGGAACCCACCTTAGCCGTTTAGATGCCTTAAACTGAACATAAACGCTATCTAAACAACCACTTAAAGATGAATGGATGAAAATGCACAAAATTGAGTGCACACAATCCCAATGCCGCTTATTCTAGAGGAGACTCATTGTTGGATCTGTCTTGGCACTTGGGTATTTGTCTTGAGGGCTTCAAGAAAAAGAAATGTGAAAGGCCTTCCAACTAGCACGAATCTAAGAGCAATATGATTGGAACCACACTACGACTTGGGAAGAATTTTGGACAAGCACATTTTGTTAGTTGGAAAGGTTTCAACATTGCGAATGATCTTATGGGGAAAAAAACTTTATAGAATAAACACATAATTCTTCCTTTAGAAAAGGAAAAAGACTTGGAAATAAACTAGACACCCAAAATCAAATCTATATGAGATTGTTGATGACAAAAGGAATTGTGTTTCACCGCTATGATGTAAAAAATGTCTCTATGCAATGATGCCATGTGTACAATTGTTTTAGCTTGGACTTATTATGTACATGCATGCAATGTCGTCCACAATTGCAGATGCAAATAGGCAAAAAGCTTTTAACACTTATCATACGTCCCTTTGGAATGATGCCACATGTGTAAAGTTTTCTTTAAACGATGACATACGTGGACAATTCTCTCTCATGAGTAAGGTCACTAGGGCTCACATGTACAAAGCTTGTTCACACTGCAATCACCCGTACAAGAGATGGAACCTTCCTTTGACCCTAATGGGCAAATCCATTTCCCTCAACATAGCACATGCTTCTTTTCCAAGGGAAGGATTGGTTGGGGGTAGATACCAATTGATCTTCAAACACACGCACACACACACACACACATGTTCCACTACCTGTGTAGTGTAGTTAATGGGTGACCATACTCCATTGTCAAACCTATATGTAAGTAGTGTTTTTTACACACATTTATTAATATAATTGTGTGTTTTCACCGAGAGAGAGAGAGAGAGAGAGAGAGAGAGAGAGAGAGAGAGAGAGAGAGAGAGAGAGTGTTACGGGCATGACCATATAATATCCCGTGGTGAGAATTAACTGTAGTATTCTTTACACTCTGAACCACCACGAAACAGAGTCTCGGCGTAGTCAAAAGATGATCAAACGAGGGTAGCTAGGCCTCTTATTTATAGCGATACACAAGGCCCCCAGGCAAGTTCACACTTGGCCTAATGGGTTGTCTCAATCCCGAGGATTAAAAGTAATCCTCCCCTTCTTTACACTCTCGTTTAACCCTCACACTTATCCACATGTATAGAATACTATGGTAAATTCTCACCACGGGATATTATATGGTTATGCCTGTAACAGAGAGAGAGAGAGAGAGAGAGAGAGAGAGAGAGAGAGAGAGAGAGAGAGAGAGAGAGAGAGAGAGAGAGAGAGAGAATGTGCATTCCCCACGCGGTCTGTCTAAGTATTGACGAGGCGTAGAATGAATGAGATTGAAGATATCTCGTGGTGTGATCGATGAGGACAGAGCTCCAAAAAAAAGAGGTTCTACTGACCGATGCGATCCCTAGAGAGAAGCTCATACGAGTTACGTACATAACAAGGGATCCGGCTACACACGAAACTACAAGAGTCCATGTCGGTAGGCCCGAAACACACACACACACCACACTCACATTGGCAAGAGTGAATGAATGTAGCCATGGAAAAGTATTTGTCTTAAGCTATGAGAGAGAGAGAGAGCCTTCCACTTTCCCCTTTGAAGAGATATAGTACATACATACATACATACATATTGATATATCATAGATTCATATGTATGTATGTATATGTCTCTCAATTTTCCTCCTTGGGCTTCCCCTGTTCCACTTGTGTGTCAAAATATCCCCTTCCCCTGTTTCACCCTCTCCTCTCCTTTCATTCTCAGAAGAGACATAACTGTCAGTCCATGGAGAGCTGCCTGCAGACCTTGCCATCCCTGTCATGCCCCCTCTGCATACCCTCCTCCTCCTCCTCCTCCTCCGCTCGCTCGCAGCTTCGACCTCATGTCCCAAGCCATGGCTCCCTTCCATCGGTGATACCCCTCAAAGTTGGGATTTCACCCTCTCTTAGCATCGGTATATCCAGGTCTCTGAAGAAATCAAGACGAGCCGTACATGTTCGTGCTCTCGAACCGAACCATCATCATGGCTCCGATGCCGTTCCGGACGAGACGAACAAGAAGAAAGAAGATCTGATCAGGGACCGAGATGTGGCTATGAAGGAAGATGATACATCCAAGAAGGATGATGCAGCCAAGAAGGATGGTGCTGTCAACATGCATGATTTAGCCGACAAGCAAGGTGTGATCAAGATGCGAGACTTGGTCAAGAAGGCAGATGTGGTCGAGAAGGCAGATGTTTTGGCCATGCAAGGAGTGGTCAAGAGTCAAGATGTGGTCAAGAAGCAAGACATGGTAAAGCCTAGCCTAGTTGTGAAGGTTCTTGACCACATTGATAAGGAAGGTTGTGTGTTCGGGCCGAATACTGCACCTGAAGCATGGGATAATGGTTATGTGGGTGCTCATGTGGTGAAAAGATATTTGAGTGATGAGGAAGAAAGATGGATCATGTGGTATAGCGGAAAGCCGAGCTCTTGTGAAGATGGAGCCCAAAAGAATGAGGTAATGGGCATAGCCGTTTCTTCGAATGGCCTCCACTGGAGAAGAGGAGATGGTTTAGTAGAAACTTATGGACCGAGTAGTGACGATGTCGGCAAGGTTCTGGGCTGTAGCCCTAACTGGTGGGCATTGGACACGGAATTCATTAGGCCTTCATCCGTGATCATTATGTCAAGCTTGAAAGGCACAGTTACGGCCGGCGTTTACTGGTGTTACTACACCGGCGGAGGCATCGATTCCGTCGAGATTCCAAAGCCCAACAACTTGCCCGCGAATCAACCCGAGTTCGAACACCGCGCGGACAGTGTCGTGGTGCGTAGGACTCGTCCGGGCCTCGCCATGAGCCATGATGGGCGAGCTTGGCTGAAGATCGAAGGTGAGGATCATAGTGGGTCGCTTTTCGATGCCGGCACCAACGAGAATAAATGGGATTCCTTGTTTATCTCCGCCCCCCATGTTGTTCAACATGGCCCAGATGACTTGAGGATGTACTATCATTCATTTGATCAGAACTCGGGGTGCTTCAGCGTGGGCTATGCGAGGTCCCGGGATGGCATGAAGTGGATTAAATATAGGAAGGTCCTCGGGGGCAGAGGGAGCTGCCATTCATTCGATGAACTTGGTGTTAAATGTTCCCAAGTTATACCGCATCCCGACGGGAATGGATATCTAATGATTTACGAGGGCGTGTCTAGAGATGGGAGCATTGGGTTTGGCCTGGCGAGGTCTGAGGATGGGCTTTCAGAATGGGAAAGGTGCAACGATGGCAGCCCTATCTTCACCGTAGCCAGCAAAGAGAATGCATGGGATAGTAGAGAAATACATAGTCCTTGTTTGGTGCATATGGGCGGGACTGAATGGCGCCTTTACTATCAGGGTATGGACAAAGATGGGAGGACAGGTATCGGGATGGCCGTGTGTACCGACCCTGAATTGCGTGACTTTAAAAGGTTCCATGGATTGCATATGTGTTGATGTGTGCTGCACAAATTGAGCATGTTGAGGGAAGCATGCCATTCCAAAGAGTGGAATATATTTTACTAAAACTGGTCTTAGTCTTGTAATGTGGATTAGTTACTTACTCAGCTCTGTATAATATCACCTTCCCTATCTTAGGGAGCCATTTGTATATACTTTATTGTTGTGTGACCACAAAATCGCCGGAGAACTTCGGTGCTTTGGAATGAAATTAATATATTGTTTGTATAAAATCGATATAATCATGCAAAAGTCTGCATTTTTGTAACTTGCCGGATAACTTTGGTGCTTTGGAATGAAATTAATATTTTGTTTGTATAAAATCGATATATTCATGCAAAAGTCTGCATTTTTGTTCATGTTGTAACTTTACTCAAATACATTAGAGCTATAAATGGTTTGTTATTTACATGGGTATGGACAATTTTCATTACTTTTGAGACAAATGTGAATTATTGTGAATCTATTGAACTTTTTGAGCCAATTGTAGCCACTCATAAAAATTACTGGTATATTATCCTTTCATGAATTGTCATAGACCAAAATTTTATTGGACATAACACACGCATTGTCTCATCTATTTGAGTCTCTCTTGACTATTGTAAAATGACTCGTTGAGCACAATTTTGTTTATCAGTATTTGCAAGAAATGCCTCGTTTACCTCTTATGTCAAGAATGTTTTGCGACATGACAATACAAAAAATAAACAACAAATATAAAACCATGAAGCATACATCGAAGTCCTCAATTCAACCTTCATTATGGGCCATTGTATTAGATAATGCGTGAGTACTGATTTATCGTGATAGCCTCAAATTTAATCATGTTTAACCTAAATAATTTGATTTAACTAGCGAATAATTATGGCAACAATTTCTAACGTACCTTCTCCCATTTTTGCATAGCAATGATAATTTAATTACTTACCTCTCTATCATTTCCTAAATATATATTTACTTAGTAGTGCTCTTGTTTAATTTTGTAGTTAAAACATAGCCATTATAATTTGGAAGATCCTTGACATGATTAGAGAAAACTACTCGAATTGGCATCATTGGCTCTTTTTATTCCTCTCTAACGATGGAAGGCACCCTTTTGTTTTCTAAGGTAAGTAATATTAACAAAACATTGATAAGCTTGATGTTTTGGTTTGATCTTTGTATATTAATGACAATGATATTGTAGTGACTTAGTAGGGATTTCCTTTTCTCTCAAAGAAAAAAGATTGACGAAAATTAAAAGAACTTTTGAGCTTTGAAGAATGTAAGGTCAAGTTGTTAATCATCATATTCTATTGGGAGTTCATACTACTTTTGCCTACATGCCTTGGCAAATCCTCACATCATAAGAGTGTGCTTGGGCAACATTTGCCGGTGTTTGTGAAATGTGAAAGTAATCTTTATATAGCAAACTTTATTTGAGTCTGTGAATCAACACGTTTTTGTTGAGATGTCGAGCTCAACCACACACCTTATTTGTGAACACACTCTTTGTACATATGTGGGTGAAAGTCCACCATTGACTAAATGCATGTATTTTAGATATCTCATTCATTCCTAGAATGATCTAGAGTTCTATGCATACATGTTTTTGTATGCCTTAATCTTTTGGCATACAAAAACATGAGATGGCTAGGAGATATTGTTGTGTGCAATTTGTTTTGTAATTGCCTTCTGGTGTCAAACAAGTAAACCATCATAAGTGCACTAACCTATATTTGAAATATTCAAGTGATGACTATTTTTGTGTCCTATAATCTATTGTCATGCATATTGTTCATCTCTTATCAAAGCGATGAATTCGTCGACATTCATGAATTTGTCTTTCCTATGAAAAAGACACAATTGTCTATTTTCATGTTTAAACTTGAATGTTTACAAATGCATACAATGATACTCATTATTTCAACATTTTATATAAATTTGTAATAATCGAGTGACAAGCGTCCTTATATGATAGACCATCCATATATGCCTATGATCGACAAAAAAAATTCAAAACTTGTGTCTGGTGATTTCTCTTGCTTATTCTGGCATTTCACCTCGTGGTATGTTGAGAGATGAAACCCTCAAATACGAGGATAAACCCTCCTTGAAAAAGGACATTTTAACAACATAGTCAAACCATAAATTGTAACTCTAAACAATATGTTGTAGGAGTGAACATGTAATGTATGATATATAAAAGTCATAAAGTAAGTTCTTAATACTTATTCACTAGTTTGTCTATGACTCTTGATATTGCATGTATGATAGTTGGAATCACTTTAACCACCCACATAGTTAACTTTGCTAGTGCAATATTTAAGGATTAATTTCACTTAACACAATGATTTACATTGGAAATATTATTGTGCGAAGAGTAGAAATATCATTGTATAATATTATTGTATTGCACCCAATATATTATATAAGAATCAATATTAAAATCAAGTTCGGTATTGATGGTTCTAGTAACTTAATATGAGTTTATTCCCACCTGCTAATTTTAAATTAAAAATCCAAGTAGAGTCTACTCTCTCTTGAATTGTCAATTTTAAATTAAAAAACTAAACATTTAGATTATATATAAGATTGAAGATTAAGTTTGAATCAGAACGTTAAGTTCTTGATGTAGTGTCTCTTAAATACGTCACTCTACCAAATATATAGTGCCACCATGTTGCCCAAGAGTTCCTTTGTTTAAACTTTACACATAATCATGAAATTAATATTTCCAAGATACGGAAAGGAAGATGAAAAACCTTCACATACTATCATAACATGATTGTATTATTATTTGATAGTGAGTAAGACCAATTTTCCATCAATGGAGTGTGTTTCACTTAAAAAAACTTTCTTGCAAAAGGGTGTTCACTTATCCAAGGCAGGCTTTTCTACCTCTTCTTTATGCTCAAGCCACTTTCTCATCTGTATGTATAAATAAACTTTTCTTGTTGGAGGCCAAACATAATGCTCAAATTTGAGGTCTCCTACAAACAACATGCATATAAAGTGTGACTAGATTCATTTTCATATTTTTCTCACATTCCATATTGGAGCTAATGAAAAATAAGTAATTGCCACATTGTATACATGGTTTATGCATTAATCCTTAAATTCATGTTGCTATATTTGGAATGTCTCCTATTGTTTAGCGATTCAGAAACCACATGCCCTTGCAAAATTTCCTACGATAAGATTTGGTTGCTTCTTTAAGGGTTTCTCTTTGTTATGTATGTTCTTGCATTTGTTTGTTGGCACCATAAAGGTCAAATGGTGGGTTGCCCCTTATCAACTAGAGATGTTTTTGTTTGTGGTTGGTTCTTTCATCCTTATGTCTAACATATTTCTTTGGAGATCATCTTTCATGAAGTTGTCCTAGGAGCCATAACTTGCTATATAAATCTCCATGGGCTTTTCTTCAAGATGGTTGATGCTTCTCAAGGATTCCTTGGCAACTGTTTGATGATAGTTGTATAGAAAGATTATGTGGCCACTATTGTTGATTTGCGATGAGACAACCTCAAATCATTCTATGGGACAATTTCTATCCCCTAGAGCCTCATAACATGTTTACAAAGGAGCCTATTGGACTCTACCAAAAACTACCTTCTCTTGCTGGCTTTTGATAGTGCCTTCATGATCACAAAGTGACTCATATGGAATGCCAAATGTAGTTTGATGGAGAAAAGATCTTGACTAGCATATTATACCACCAAAACATTGCTATATCATCAACCAAAATGGCAAAGACTAGAAGCTCATACTTTCAAGCCCCTACATCTCACAATGGCATCTAGTATATTAGAAAAAAATGTATGGTGTAATGGAGAGGCGTGAAAGACAAACCATCAACCCAAGGACATGAGTTGGTACACTAGGATAAGCTCATTAAGATGAGAAATTGATATTTTTATCGTCCACAAGGAGGTCAAATTTGACCCATAGGACTAAATAAACATATCATCTTGTATGTGACTCCATCATTAGAAGGGGGGGTTATAACTTTGTATGTGAAAATAACACACATATAGAAATTTGAGCCACTCTTCTTGGTAGAGAATTGGGCTACCAACATAAGCAAACAACTCATTCCCCTTCCACTATTCCTTGGATCTGCTTGTACGATAGGTTTGTGACCCTCCAGATGCATTCAACACCCTTGAGGTGATCTTGTTGTTCCTATGGGATGGGGAGGTGATGGGGTCGGTTCATGGATCTTGATTTCATTCGCTGCTTTGCACCTAGGTAGTTGAAGAGGGATAGTCTATATGACACTTAAATTATCACGCTCTTCTAAGAACTCATCATACTTCTCATGAATTACCTTATATGTTAAGCATGTGAGAAGTAAGTGATATTCATTCTCCACAAGATTTTCGATGCATACCTTGCATATCTTCATACTTGATTGATGATGTTATGGTGCTACCTCAATACGTAACTCGTGTGAGCGAGTTTGAATAAGTGTTAGCGCTCTCTGAGAACCAACATTCATGGGGGTAGTAAGATGCAATTTGGATATATTTTGGCAATTTTACCTTGTAATTGAGTTAGCATTGAGAGTTAACGATTGTATTGTAACATTCCAACTTTGACATTTTTAGCATCTTGCCACTTAATCCTTATTGCCTCTCACAATCTATCCTTGATATCCACGTACTTCATAGCAGCACTTGAGAGCTCCAATAAATCTTCCGCTGCCCTTTTTTTTTTACCATTTCATAATGTCAAGCTAGATCAGAGGATTTTGACCCGTGTTTCTCTCTCTCAAACGCCACTCGCGTGATTTCAAGGAGTCTTCATGAATAGTTGTGCAATGGATTTGAGAATCTGGGGAAATTTCCTCCATGCGCTTATTAGATTTTTCTACCTTGTAGCTTACATTCCAAGGTTGCTTTGGCAAATTGTGTTTCGGTACATTCAAGACTTTTGCAATATAACTATATACGCTTTGCATGGAAAAGATAGGACGCTAATGCAAAGGCTTCCAATTCATCAAGTTAATGATCAACTTTTTACTTCGAAGTTGGCTAGTTGAGCTTGTTATCTCAACATAACCTTTGAGCTCAATTATGTCATATTTTCAAGTGAACGAGGAGCATGTTTTTCTTTCATCACTCATCAAGCTTGGCAAATCAACGGGGTGTAGGCCACCAGACATAGCCAACCTACCATCGACATCCCATACCGACGAATATTAAGATGACTAGTACCTTGGAAGAGATAGCACAATCGTCGCGACAAAAGTCTAGCCCGCACCACTGGTGTCTTAAGACGACAACCTTCAAACATAATATATTTTATGAGGGTAGCTAGACCTCACATTTATACCTCTTCCTAGGTCCCTTGAATGGACGTGCTTTTCTAAAAGATTCTCCATTCATTGATTTTCAAGATCATGATAGTGTGTGCACCTATCATTCCTTCTAAGTTCTACCCAAACACATTAGTTGCGTTCTAACAATAGTGAACATGCCCTTCACTTATGTAGATATTAGTAACTTACCCACACCTATGTGATGTGTGCATAACACAACCATATTAAAGATAAAGACTAACAATTGAGGAAGTCAAGACAAGCAAATGTTAATATTTTGTTTAGCTACACATTAATTTAGGTGTAGCCTTTTTTTTAATGCACTTGGAGAACCCAACATGTTGGTTATTAAAATTCAAGCACCATCACCAAATTTAACATTTTAAAATATCTCAAATCAATTATTAACTTTCCATTTGGCATCCCTAAATTCTTCAATAAATTATAAAAACTTTTTGTCTTGCCCTTAGTAATACATTTGCTTCTCATACATTTCGTAGAAAAACTTTTTGAGAACACGAACTTAATGAGAACGGAATGATGACTTCTTGTTGATATTAAAGGCATCTCATACCTAGTCTTACAAGAGTACCATGAAGGAACTCCCAATCAACTCAATCATATGTTTTTTCAAAGTCAATTAACAAAATTACTTAATCCTCTTTTTTCTTACGAGCCAAGGCAATGGATTCCCCAAAAAAGAACAAATTATCCAGTATACTTCTTTATTCAGCGTGCAATTATGTTTTGGTAGAAGGGGTTAAAGGTGATGGGTTTCAAATTTCCTGAAGTGTACGACAAGGCTATCCACTTGCACCATATTTATTTCTATTTTTTGCATAAGTGATGAGTTTGTTTTTTCCTGCTGAAGAGGTTGGATTGAAAGGAATAGCAATGCCCCTTGATGGGACAAATGTTGTCGATGTAGAATTTGTTGATGATACAAGTTTGTATCTAGATGTCAGATTAATAATTTGCATAAAATGTACACAACAGTGCAAACAATTTGTATGGCTTCAGGTGCATCAATTAATTGGAATAAATTAGTGGGTTTTTTGGTGTTGTCAAATTCCACAACTCCACAATGGAGTCCCCATCCAGATTTCCGATGGATTCCCGAGGGCACTTCTGTTAGATATTTGGGATGTCATGTAGGTTTGAATATTTTTTCAAAAATTCAAGTTGCTTCTTTTCTATTGAAAATTAGGAAAAAACTATTGTTTTGGAGTAAAGCTAAACTATCATTTGCGGGTAGAGTGATAGTTGTTAATCAAGTTTTGTTGTCTAGCCTCTGGTATATTATGTCATGTTGGAGTTTTTCCAGATCATGTATCGAACAATTACAAAGATTGATCCATAATTATTTGTGGTCTGGTAATGATGGAAGCCATGCAAGAGCAAAGGTCTCTTGGTCCACGATTGTTAAGCCATTGGATAAGGGAGGATCAGGGATTGTAGATCCATTACAACAGTCCAAAGCTTTGATTGCAAAATTGGTGATTCGAGGATTGTTGCCAGGATTAGAACCTTGGAAACAATTGTTGTTTTATGAATTGCAAAATTTTTGTCCCAAAACTGGTGGGGATTGGAGCCCTAGTTTTAGATGGGCTTTTATGGAACATAACAAATTGGCTATTGCCACAAACTGGGAAGACAAATTGCTCGATCTGTTCTTAATGCATGGAAAGATGTTTCTCTTGATTTAGTTAAGACATTGCCAAAATAAAATCTGAATTCTGTAGACAACCCTTGATTTAGAATTCATGGTTGATTGACTAGAGAGGACAGATGTTGGGAAAGCGTACTAGATGTGCATGAGCAGAATTAGATCATGGGCCAACACAGTCTGTAGGTGCATGGACAACATTTCTGTCTAAACCTATAGACCAACAAATGATACTGATTAGTAATATAAGGGGTGGGAAGATAATGTATTTTGCAATACAAAATGCCCTTTCTAATATTTAGATGCCAATTGGATCTGCAACATAGAAGTGGATGAGTTTATTTACTTCATTGGATGTTTTTATTGGTGTTAAAACCTATATTGGGGAACAAGAGAGTATGAGTTTTGATGTACCAGATGATGGTAGGTTAATCTTTACACCTAAGGAAAATGATTTGTTTAGGTTTTGTTTGCATAAAGAAATGAGGGTGATTGCAAATGATGGATCAATTTGCGTCTTAGACCCAGATCCTTAAAAGGTGAATTACTTTTGGAGGATTTGGATTATGGAAAGGAGACCAATATCTAGATTAACTTGGGATCCCAGAGAACTGTATTGGAAGGTGTGGGTGCAACATCACATCAAATACATGCCTTTCTTTCAATATTTTGTGAAGATTGGTAGGAAAATATTAGGTGCTAGATCATGAAAAGAACCAACTGCAAATGTTGTTTGGAGACGAAATGAACTTTCTCCAGAACATCTCAAACCATTTTGGAAATGGCCATGGGGTATAAAATGAGTAGGAAAATTGTTTGTTTTCGATGGTTTTTGGTTCATAAAGCTATACCAGTTAATGGGTGGTGAAAAGGAAATGTATGGATTTAATAGAGACTGCTAAACATTGTTTGTGACGTTGTGGTTTTGTTATCTACATATGGAATGAAGCATAAAATTATTAACTCTAGTATATCCTAGAGCAATGTATACATGGGGTGCAATATTATGGGCGGTGGTACATGATAAACCTATGGTATATGAACAGGAGGAGGTTGCAGATGCTATTGTGATGAGACATGGTTTGATGGAAAAAAAAATTGATCCCTTTGAATACACAAATACAAACTGATAAACCTCAAATATGGTAATTGGTAAGTAGTATTACAATTTGGTATATTTGGAAGGCTCGATGTTTGAAGGTATTTCAAAATGTGACGGAAAGACCCGCCCAAATAATTTCGGGAATTTGGATAGAGATTGTGCATAATCTCAGAGGGTTGTTGGATAGTATAAAAGGTAATACGCACCAAGTAGAGCTTAAGCGTTTGGAGTTTCATGCCATTTGGAACATAGATATATTTTATATACAGTTTTTTTATAAGGTGAAGTGGTTTTACTCAACACCAAAGTATTTATTTAAGCTGATGGTTAGAATTTAGAAAAATATAGGGGATCAGTGGATATCTTGTATGTTTAGCCTTACGACATTTTCTAATACTAACATAGTATCTTTTTTTTGGAAAAAAGAAAGAAAGAAAAGGCATCACATACCAACATCAACAATATTTGGAATCAAACGTGTAAAGAGCATGAAGTGAGAATATACATGCAATGTCAGACACAACAAATGATTGTACTATCCTATTATATCATAGTTGTACATAGTTTATTGATGTTTGTGTTCATCTATATTGTAAATGTTATGCCATCTTTCCATAACGCTATGTGGGTTTTCGAGCAAACCTTAAATCTGTTATTGTTGTAGCAAGCAAGGTATGGAAAAAAAACACAAAGGCACCGGACAAGACAATCCATACCGAAACAAGGAACGATATGTGGATTATGTGACGCGTGTGCTTTTCGGCAATTGATAAGAGAACCGAGAATTGGCAGTTAATGCTCTAGAAGTACACATCTCATGGAATTCGTTGGTTCAATCTATCTCGAACAGAGTGCTTTGTTTTCTTTTGAGTGAAAACAGAGCACACACATGCATACTAATGTAAGCAATGAATGATGAGGCCATGTGGGTTTACTTCATCCACACTCTCTTCTCATCGTCACCATCATCATTGGCCTTTCATCTTTTGTGGGCACTTTGCTGGATTCAATGGTGTTTGTTGAACCAACCCTGTCAACAGAGTGTTTGGTGGGTGTAACATAAGCTTAGCTTTCTAACAACTTCTAAAGTTAAAAAAGAAGAACAGAAAAACCCATCCCGCACTCCTTATTTTCCTTTATGTTTTACCTTGCCCCCTCCCCTGTTTCCTCACCATTTTTTCACCTGCTAAAAGATCAGTATCTCATCCAGTTAACGATCACGGTTTCTTTTTTTCTGTTCCTTTGGTGTGACTCACATTAGGTAATCTTTTTTTACTTCATTTATGCTTTTCACATTGTTATGGTATAATAAACACGTTATTAGGGTATGATAAACCTTTTTTGCTTGGGGTCATTTTTCTTTTGTTAAGTTCATTAATCATAATTTTTCTTGTGGTAAGCATTGTTCTGATCTTATTCTGACCATGAATGTTTCATTTTATTAAATAAAAACTTAAGCTTTTGTATGTTTTCTTCCTTCTGGCAGTGATTGATCCAATCATAAGAATATGGGTATATCATTAACAATCTTATACTTCATAATTCCACTAGTATTAGTGATCATTCGATTCTTCATGAATCGAAGATTTCATGGTATTCCTCCAGGACCAAAACCTCGTCTTTTCGTTGGCAATCTATATGACATATCTCCGTTAAGATTCCGATGCTTTTGGGAGTGGTCTAAAATATATGGTCCAATCATGTCTGTGTGGTTTGGTTCCACGCTAAATGTGGTCATAACATCGGCTGATCTTGCGAAAGAAGTATTGAAAGAAAAAGACCAACAACTTGCTGCAAGGAATCGAACTCGTGCTGCCGATCTTTTTAGCAAAGGCGGTCAAGATCTTATTTGGGCAGATTATGGACCACATTATGTGAAAGTTCGAAAAGTTTGTACCCTCGAGTTATTTGCTCCCAAAAGGATTGAAGCACTTCAGCCTCTTCGAGAGGATGAGGTTAGCACCATGGTTTGTAGCATCTTCAAGGATTGTGGAGGAAAAGGTTAGAGATATTTACATTGATTCAGAATGCTTCTGCATTTCTTTTAGATTATCCCCTAGGTTTTCAGAAGTGCCAGAATACACCCATTAGCTCATTAATGGCCATTATGTTGGTATACCGATGGTTTGGCCACAAATGTAACGTTAATAAGTGAATAGATAGATAGATCTAGATACTGCGACTCAATTGTGTGCTTTTTCTTGCTATCTCTGCACAATCATACATCAAAAGAGTCAACTAGGCATATGATCAAAACATTTATGTACTATTAAGGAGCTCATTGAATGTGGTTATATATGTACATTGAACGTTTAAAGGATTGTATGTATAGGTGGTGATTTCAAAGCAGTCACTCTCAAGAAATATCTCTCTGGTGTGGCTTTTAACAATATTACAAGAATTGCGTTTGGCAAGAGATTTATAGATGACCAAGGAAATACTGATCCACAAGGGATGGAGGTCAAGGAGATCATATCACAAGGGATGAAGTTAGGTGCCTCAATCAAGACACCGGAGTTCATACCATGGATCCGATGGATGTTCCCATTGCAAACTGAGGAGTTTGCAAAGCACAGTAATTGGAGAGACAAGCTGACAAAATCGATCATGGAAGAACACACCCTTGCAAGAGAGACGAGTGGGGAGACGAAGGAACACTTTGTTGATGCATTGCTAACACTTCAAAAGCACTATGACCTGACTGACACTCACATCATTGGCTTGCTTTGGGTAAATTTGTATTAAGTGTTTATCATGTATATGGTCTCGTTCTAATTATTAGGTGATATATGAAAGTATCCTTTTGTTATGGGTTTTTAAATTAGTAAACTATACCCTGTTTGCAAATGGAAAAGTAGTTAGCCTTTATCTAAAGTATTCAAATTCAAGGCTCTTCCTGAATGGTAGACTGTAGTCTAGATTTAATTCTTACTAATATCATTGTAATTAATGCCTAATTTCTATCACTTCAGATTATTAACATCATTAGTAAAAAGACAATTAAGTTGACATTAATTACACCTAAATTCCCAATTACGAACAGAATTTTTGAAAATTTCTCATCTTATTATCCCACCAAACATATTTCATGTTTCTTCTTTTATTGTAGGATATGATTACAGCTGGCATGGATACAACTGCTATTTCAGTGGAATGGGCTATGGCTGAGCTAGTTCGGAATCCACGTGTACAAAAGAAAGCTCAAGAAGAGCTCGACCTAGTTATCGGCATGGAAGATCTTGTGAAAGAGACTGATTTCTCAAGGCTACCATATCTTCAATGCATCGTCAAGGAAGCACTACGGTTACATCCTCCAACACCGCTGATGCTACCTCATAAGGCGACAGAAGATTTGAAAATCGGTGGTTATAATATACCGAAGGGGACGGTTGTGCATGTAAATGTATGGGCAATTGCAAGGGATCCCACTATTTGGAAGGATCCTCTGACTTTCCGGCCCGAGAGATTTTTCGAAGAAGATGTTGATATCAAAGGGCATGATTATAGGTTATTGCCATTTGGAGCAGGGCGTCGGGTTTGTCCTGGTGCTCAACTGGGGCTTAATCTAGTTGAGCTTATGCTTGCTCGTCTTTTGCACCAATTCTCTTGGTTGCCACCAGAAGGATTGAATGTAGATGATATCGATATGACCGAGCGCCCTGGAGTTGTCACATTCATGGCTAAACCACTTGAAGCCATTCCTCAACCACGTCTCTCCACACATCTCTATGCAAGGTGAAAGATAAGACGTAGGTAATGTTTACAATGGAAACAATTCCACTGGTGTCTTCTCCCAACAGTTCTCATTATCCTCACTTTCATCAAAGCTTTTGTTTGGCTTTCAAATTAGATGCAATGTCCCCTTGGAACCTCTACAAATGAGTGTTTTGAAAACTATGAACAACCTATATTTGTGTTCTGGTTTTCAAATCATTGTAAAAAGATGAAATACTGGGACAATATTTCTTAAAGCAAACTACTTCCAAACAACAAATTCAATTGACGTTTCTTTATGTTCTACAGGAATGCAAAATGAGGGCTTTCTTGATAACCCACAAAATACCCAAGATGATTCTTATGTTTTGCAAATGTGAGATGTTGATGGTGCTTAACACCATCAACACTAACATATCATGCTGCACTTTATCATTTATGAGATCATATATCTATACAGATAATAATCACCAAAGATGGGTATTGACAATATTGAATGATTAGTTCTGGACTTGCATATCAGTCTTTAATGTGTTCACACCATTAGGACATTTGGTAGTTTGAGTGGTTTTTCAGAGAAATATCTGCAGAATATTTTTCCACAAGAACTTACAAATATTACTTTTTATACCAGAACGTTCTAGGCTTATTCAGAAAAACAATTTATGTTGAATTATTTTTCAATTTATCCATTGTCTGAAGGCATTTCCAAAAGCAATGTAGGCAATCAATCGAACTTCGCAAGACTTTAACTAATGGCATTCACTTCAACATTGTACACAAATTCCAGGACAGCTGAATATCAAGTGATATTTGGGCATATGCCAAAGAAAATATCAATGAAGTATAGTTTCAAACTGTATTCTAAGTCATTGAAATCATGAAATTGCGTGTAAGAGGGACAACAAAATGCAATGATAGATATATCACACTTACATTCCAATGGAGAAATGTTTTCCTCCATGGATGTCAACAATTGCACACTTTGAAAATTTACCACATGAACCAGATCCAAAATCTTTTGGTGTTGTAAGAACTTTTTCATAGAATCTCATTCTTCCTAAGAGATCTCTTTCTAACAAAAATTTTAAGCATTTCATCGAATCTCATTGTCTTCCTAAGATGTCTGTGTTAGATCAACTTTTTTTGTGAATTATACAAGATCCAGATGCCCAGAGATATGCAAGTAATTATACTTTGAAATGATAGGTTTTAGTAACCTTTCTTCCTCAACAACCGATATGCACCAAATGTATTTGATGACTGCCACATCCATGGGATGAAGAAGGCTCGATGTAGGGATGGTGATCTCTCATTGTCAAGAAAAGGCAACTCCACAATTACCTGCAACAAAAGTAACAAAAAACGTGGTGGAAATAAAGGTGAGAAAACATGTGCGCAATAGAACTTGTTTTTGAATGTCTCCTAGATGGATTTCTACCTCCCACATGGTTCTATTGCTGCCACGTGACTGAAAGTTCTCACGACGCAAATCCAGCTCGACAAGGAAGCTACAAGAATCAATATCTTCAATCTGCAAAATGTTTTATGATTTATCCCCACAATGATGACCATATTATCTATCAAAATCAAATGCATCTAGCATCAATATTTTGAAAGCATACAAATTGAACTTTTGAAGCCCGATTCAGTTTATTGAAGTAGAAAGGTGCTGCAGCACTTCCACCAATAGACTCATTGAAAGGCAATGGTAAAAGACCCCGAAAGCCATCATCAAGCCACTTTACTTGGTATTCAGGTGATGGCAAAAAAAAAGATGAAGGAAAACGATGCCATTCACTACCAATGCACACATTTACATCTGTAATCATGAAGATGATAGATGATATTCAATATATAAGACAACTCATCTTAAATTCAATCCATAAGACAAATTGCATGAAACTCAATCAGTAAGTCAAATAATTTGAAATTTGAAATTGATGAGACAAAAAGTTTGAAATCCAATCAATAAGCCAAATCATTTGAAATGCAATGAATAAAAGAATTTGAGAAGACAGCAACATTAATAAATAAAATTTTAGCAAACTTGCAAAAGCTTTATGATAAATGAATAGTAAGTACCCTTGTGCAAAGCATTGTTATGATTTGATGTTGACGGCAGATAGCTTAGGACTTTCATAGGGGCAGAGTAGCCATTAAGCAAAGAAGTTGTTCTGCTATAAGATGTGACCAAAATAATCCCTAACAGCAACGGGCGGAAAATTTTTAGAATCTGCTCATAAAAACATAAAATCAGTAGCTTCCCTCCAGAAAAAGTGCAATAGAGAAAAATGATAGCAACAGCTAATAGATCAAACCATGAAGAGAGCTGAGTCAGCACCCCACTTATTTCGAGGCAGCAACTCAGGGATGAGCTCAATTGTAGCTGCTGCAGCAACACAAATGATGGTGTACACTGGATACAAAAATCTAGAAATAGAAAACAAAATGGGGACAATCAGATTATTATGGCAAAACCATGATCTTAATTATCTTTGAAAAAGCAGAATCCAGAAGGTTACATTGCAAATATCAAAACTAGATCTTACTGATCATAGACAAGGACAGCCTCATATAGTTATCCCAGTATGATATGGACTGAAAACCCTAAAGTTCCTAATTTCTCGATGCTTGTAAGCTCCCTTGACCTTTACCTGCCCATGCCCTCTATTGCATTCTTCAATATTATAGGACACCATAGACATTTGCATCCTGTAAGGGATGTACGAAATTGTAGTCCACTTGATTTCCAGTACTGGTCCCTCATGGAACCGAAGGTAGGAAAACCTACTTGTCTCAATACAGAAATAACTGAAAACGGGCGTAAAAGACATGACAAAAGGATTTCTAGATTCCAATTTTCAGCACACCGGACCTGCAGATATTTTACTATCCAACGTGTTCTTCAAAATAAGTCAGGCTGAGGAAAACAAGGATCAAAAACTTGCCTTTCTTCTTTATGAGGCTGCAAAGACATGAAGCCCAACCAGATATATAGTGGTAACACAAATATCAAAATTGATATATACACCCTCTTCCTCGCAGCCAGCACAATTATGGGAAGCAGAAGGGCAAGCAGAAACCCAAAATTGAAGTTGTTGAAACCATTCCGGAAGTAAAATGTTGCAGACTCAACCCCATACAAAGTACTATCACCACCACCAAAGACATTATATAATACCAAATTGAATACTGACATTGTCCACTTCCCATAAAAAAATTTGTCTGCCAAAACAGATGGAATCTGCAGTGGAAAAAATAATTTCAAAATAAAGGAATGTTTACACTAAAGAGAATTTTTACTAACCCTTCCTCACTGAAGATACAGAATATTTTTATTATACACATATTAATTAAGAGGTTGTAATGATCTACACTCACAAGGATACCGACGCAAGTTGCCAACCCAACCAATATTGTTCTTATAACACCCCCTGTCAACAGGCAGTATATCACAATAGGAGCTACTGCAAGCACCGAAAATGGCCAACCTATCAGAACACCAGATGCTGCGGCAACCACAGCCAAATGAGGCTTTCCGGATATTGCAGCAGCAAGTGCTAGTGTTATTGTGTACATAGAGAATGTGCTGGGGAGAAAACCTACAAAAGAACCATTAATATCTTGGAAAACGTGACTTCTGTACAGGAAAGGTCCAGATTACCATTGAGCGTTTCATTATTTCAACCTAGTCCCCCGACATTTTTATTATTTGCCAAAATGCCCATGGTCAACCGCTGAAAGAAGAAGGGGATGAGATTCGCCATACATTTGCCCAAAAACAGCATTTGTGATTGACCAAGAGGGGATAAATTGATTATATAACTGCCCAGATAGTGCATATGGGCATTACAGGAAATCACAAAAACAGGGGGAATTGGTGAAATAAAGAGAAATACCAGGTAATTTGAACCGTTTCCTCTCTTTACATTCTGTGAAATAGAAACAAATAACTTTTAATCATACTTGTACTTGCATTGAAGCATCCACTTGAGAAACAAAGCAGCATCAGCGTATAAGCAGCAAGTCGCTGTCCATAGCGTTTGGACATGGCTGCCACAAGAGCTGCCTCTGATCCTGCTGATAAAATGGCAAGTGCAAGCCGAATGGTAAAGAAGACATGTACCTAGTATATGTAAAAATGTTACCAATTCATCATTGCTCCAAAATCCAAAATCTTCTCTTTTTCATCTTCTATGCTACCACAATCAAAGGGAGAATATGTGTCTACCTCCTTTGGGGGATGTGCATGGGGACATGGAAAGAATTTTTAACATATAGAACAAAATGGAATGCATTAGAGTTACCTTTCCCTGAGCTGCACCATACCACCATGCTGCTGGACCACCCACGACTGCATGGAGAAGCAAGTAAAGATATGACCGCAACGCAAACTCCGAGCTTTCATCAGAAAGTAGTAACACGGTTAAGTTGGGAAAGAAAGTACACATCAATTTTTCAGCACTTTAGATATTATTACATTAGGTAGAATTCCCAAAATCATTAAAACTTTAAAATTATTTGTCACTTATCTACTCACTTTTTGGTAAGTGATTTATTTCCTTAAATTCAACTGAGAAACAAATAATGTATCTATCCATTGAAATACTCCATTCAATATGCTTTTTAGTGCCCCATATAGATCCATTCAACATGTCTAATTTGTACTGGTATAAGACTCGTAGATCATATAAGTAACAAAGTGAAACCTGAGCCGATACTATTCTAAAAACGGTTAATAAATTATAGGAGGTGTCATTTCCTGATGCACTACCCACAATCAACCAAGAAGTACCCTTTTGCATCCCATATTCCCTATAGAATTTCCCAGAGTAGAATTTTGCACAGTTTCCTTTGGGTGTGTCCAGTCCGGGTGGAATAAGAAGGGATGATTGTGTATCAAGATGGAACCACTGAATCCGACAGAATATGAAGGGTGGCTCATGGGAGTTCAGCAGAATTTGAGAGATTAAATAGCTACAAATTAACAAAATTGATTATAGTGATTAATAAGACAGAAGTTAAATGATGATTTAGGCAAAGGTTGGCTAGAGAGCCCTTTATTATATTGTAATCGATCTTAACAATAAATAAGACAAAAGTTGGGTGATAGTTAGACAAAGGTTTGGTAGAGAACCCTTGATTATATTGTAGTTGAGGCTTAATCGTGGTGGCTTTTAACACTTTCCCTCTTCTCAATATCTATCCTCAAAGCGACCTCCCCTTGAATTCCCAAGACAAACACATTCTAGCTTGTGCCAAACTAGCTTGAAAACTGATTATGGAAGATATTGCTTTTCCATTATCCAGTTGGTCTTCTTAACCTGTCTGATCTTTCATATCCACTTCTTATAACCCATTAAATCTATTTCATCAATGTTTGTTTGATTCTGCCTGAAACCCATTGTACATTGATCTATATCTCCTTCAAAATTTATCGATGGTTCACCTTCATTCCTGTTTATGAAAATTGATCCTCTTCTCTGCAACTGGAATTTAAAATAATATTCCATGTAGCTCACTTAGGCAGTAAATACTGCTTTCATACACTCACGACCTGACCCTCATAAGGTAGAAACACTGTTCTCTACAGGCACAACTAGCTTATGATTAATCATCAACTCCATGTGAATATAACTAATCACTGATATGAAGGCAACCTGATCTGCCCACATAGCACACAGAAGAAGCCTAGGCAGCTCCCAGACTTTCCCATCAAAGATTTTAAACAAAGCCTTAAAATTTGAGCTATGAACTCTTTCAATATTACTATTATCATCAAAAATATAAGCAGATTGTAAAAGATAAAAACATCCCAACTTTGAGAAAAACAAGTGCGCTTCATTTGAATCCAGGTCCCCTCTATCCATTACTATCTGCACAATACAACCATATCTACAAATTACATCCTCATACAGGAAACAGGACACCGTGGATGTGGCCTTCCTTCTCAGTGTCTGTCCCTCAACTTGATGTGTGAGGCCTTCCTGTGCCAATGCCAGATACTTCATCTCCCCAAGCTCAGTTGGCATAGCTACCAGATCCACCATCCAGTTGTAGCGTACAGTAGGGGAGTAGGTAGGATGCACTTCATCTTTGTGGCAAGTAAGACTAGCTTTATTCACATCTTTGAACATCCCTTGTCATCAGTTTTGTGAAAGCTTCCCACAACCTCTATGATCCACCCACTTACTGTCATGGAAACCCACTAGCATCTTCATATGTTGATCTTTCAAATCTCGAAAGTAAGCCATCTTTAAGAAAGTACTTTTCTTCTTTCATGCAGATCTGGCAGTTTCCATTTGTTGTGTCTGGAGAAAGGTTCCAATCTGCTTCACCTCCCCTTCATATTCTGCTTCTATGACATCCACATGAGCGGTTGAAAATCCGCATGAGCAGCTGATCCACTTCCCTCATAGCTGCTAGTAAATCGATATTAATGATCAGAAATCAGATTCACTTCACTGTGTTTCTTCTTGAGTTCTGCCTATACAAGTGATCCATCTTTCATGTAGTTTGCCAAGAAAAAAAAAATCACTTGACTCTTATTCAATATCTGCATCTGCTTCAACTTCTTCCTTATAACAAGCCTGTAATTGCAAATCTACAACTTTGTTGTGTCAGCCTGCTACAAATTTTGGGTTCCCCTGGTGTAATCTGCTTTTCTCAATCCAGGTTCTTGAAGCAGCTGTTCCTTCAACCTCCACATTGCACTGTTACATTTTTCTACCCAGTCAGACTTCTACCCCTTAACAGATGATAGAGTGGTTAAGTGATACACACAAAGTATGGAATTCAGATGTGATAGTACAAATATGCCCCTAAGAAACGCCTTACTTCTGCATGCATTCCCCATACCTCCTTCATTTCACGGATCACATTCACTTTAGCAAGAGATAGTTTTGAACCCACAAAACAGTTCAACAACAAATACTGCCAGTTCATCAAAGACTCCTTCTCCCCAGAAAGCATCAAATTCTATTCTTCAAGACTTTTAAGCATCTTTTCATAGGGGTTCATATGCTCTATTACGAACTAGAAACTCATCAACCACTGGTTCTATATCAGATTTCTGAATGGTCACCCAGTTGACAGGTTGCAAATCTTGAATAAACACCAATGAATCATTTCCTTTCGGACCACCTGTTCAGGTAAGGAGCATTAGAGGGCTCCAAGATCCCCATCTTTACCGTTTTGTTAGGTGGATCATTTAATCGTGGGACATACAACCTTGAAATCGAAATTGGCTTCAAGGTACATGAACTATTGTAATATCACTATCAGCTGCATATCCAATCTGTAATTAGCCTTCCCTTGTCTCTCCAGCATGTCCTCCGCCTACAAATGAACAACCCCCCATCCCACTTTTACCAGTTGACTTTCCCATGTCCACTGAGTTGAGAAGAATCACTCGGTTGCATTAAACCATAACCCTAATTGGATGTACAAGTCAAATTCCTCAATTGCGTCTATGAAAGTGACTTCCTCACTTATACCCAGCATTGTTTCCATTGCTCCAGAATTCTGTTATCCTAGAAGATCCTCTGAGTATGTTATGCCCTACTTGCTTTCTAGGTTAAGCTAAGAAATTTCCCAAGTTCGAATCTGTTCTTTGCTTTGCACTGAAAACAAGCCAATATGTTGCCCCAGCCTTTGCCTTCTTTTCCTTCTCTCCTATATCTCTATATCTGCATCCCCCTTCTCTTTAGCAATGGCCTCTTCCTCACTTCTTTTTGTGTCGCAGGTGGACAACAGTCATCCTCTCATCTCCGCTTCTTTTCCATGATTACCTCGTGGCTTTGACACCCCCCCCTCACTTTGACGTTGGCATAGAATAAATCTACCAGGCCATCCCAACCAGTCATAGAGTGGATATCTGCTTAAGCAGAATGAATATTATCTTAGCAGTACTTTCTTTCAGTACCATTGATCAATGTGGATCAGAAATCTGCTCACCTTCTACTTCCAACCCTGCTGCCAGCAGATACAGAGTAATATACCACTTAGCGTCTTTTTCTTCCATTAACTTCTCCATTCCACCCTCCTGAAGTTTACTTTACCATTAGTTGGGTTTCAAACGAACGAATCTTGCCATTCTTCTAAAATATGCATCTCCTTTTAGCCCATATTTGTGATCCACACAACCTTTTCTTTCAAGTTCCTAGTTGTCATATTAGATGCTTTCTTTCATTGAGTGGATACATTTGACCACATCAAATACAGTCTAGTGAATTCCATATCTAGCAATCACAGTTTCGTATCAAAGTGGTGAAAAAACTTTTTCAAAACATCCCAATTTTCTTGTCCTGGAGTTCAGATTATTTAGGTCTTCCAAGAGCATTTACTTTATTGATGTGCAAGGTGTTGTTTCTAATTATGATCATGTACCATCAGGTAGTCACAGCTGTTCAGAGGATTCTATATGCAGCTGATGACAGCCCAGCTGTTCTAGTGAAGCAATCTCATCCGCCTCTTTGATCTACCACCTTTACGAATAAGATCATTTCTCTAGCTAGAGAAGTTCTTTAGAAAAAAGGTTTGATGGCCTTAGCATCTCCTCCATCTTATAATACTTGTTAGAACTCCACTCCTCTCCTTCAATCCTTGGCCATGGTCAACACACTATATCACAATTACTTCCTAAGTTATTAGGTTAATCATATGGTTGATAGAATGTTTGTATAAATACTCGAGCTATTTCTGGAGCTCTTGCAGTTTTATCAATCAGGATTAAATTACTCGTTTTGATTAACCCATTTGAAGGCTGCCCACACTGCATCATGGCCTTTACCTGTCCTACGTAATTCAAATATAGAATCCATTATATCCACATTCCATTAGGAATTCCTACCAAGTCCAAACACTGCTGACTTACTTTTGCTCTGATTCACATCTTGTGCAATGTAACATGAAAACTTGGACATCACTCATCATCTTGGACAAATAAAAGGGTTTCTTTCCCTAATATTTGACTCTTCACTATGCAAAGATGAACAACACTAGAATGACGGGTCTAAATCCACCATTCTTAAGTGCACAAATCTTACCTTTAAAAAGAAGTACGAGAATGTGTCCATCTTTATTCCAACTCATCCATATTTTTCGAGTCTAAGATAAACCTCGATTGCTGAATTGAATTAGACCTTGAAGAAATTGTTTGCACTTTTAGCCATGTGCCAGATTTTCCTGTATCATTACTTGCCTCTCGTTCCTTTACGTAAGGTCTTCTCTATATGCTTAAAACAGAGGTCCCTAAAAATAATCATTAAACTCAATGCATCAAGAGTGAAACTATCTATTTGACAGTATCATAACCAAATGGCATACACTTAACGGAGCTTGACCAAATAAGTCCTTCCTTCCACGAAGTTCATCCTGTCTTGACAACCACTTAATGGTTTCATTGTAAAAAGGAACATCAAATTGGGATCTTCCAAACAATGGCAAAAAGCTCTTTCCCATACGGTGAATCATTCAAGGGATGATTAACTTGACAGGTCAATATTATACTGACCAAAATCACTAGTATCAGACCCTATAATGAAAGAATAATTAGATTCTGCAACAACTTTTAGCTTTTCAAAACCTTTGCTTTGATCTTTTCTCAAAAAGTTGTCGTTTCAATTTAACAGGATTATTATATTGGCATATTCCTGTTTTTAACAGATAGAACCCAGAAAATTCAAGAAATGTGTTGGGAGTTTTTGAGATGTCCTTGGTTCTGATCATTTCTCTGAAAGACTTTGATCCACATATGTAAACTATCTGAAAAACTTACTTAAATTTTCCAAAGTAGCTAGTTTAATATCGCTTCCTATTTAATATTTAGTTTCAAGCAAAAAAAAACATCATTGAATGTGAATTTCTATGTCAATCAAGCAAACAAGTGCCATAAAAAGAGTGAATCATTGTAGAAATTTATCAATATATGATGTGAAAACTAAGAGAATGAGAAACGATTTACCTATATTCCCAAGTTTGGAAGCCAGATCTGTAGAGTATATAGTGAAGGGGCTCCCAATAGTTGAACACCTCATCACAATCATGGAGAAGGTTAGACTTTGCGCTAAAGTGCCTGAGGAGGAGGAGAGCGACAAATGCAGAGCCCCACGTGATGCCACGTGGCTGAGATGACGCGGCAGATGATGCCGTGGATGATGTTGGATCCTTCACTTCTTTTTCATCTCGCTTCTTCTCCCTCCTCGCTTCTTCTTCTTCGTCGTCTCCTCTTCCATCTCTTTCTCTTTCCTTTCCTCTTTCTGCTTCTATTTCTTCTTCCTTCGGGATCGATGGAGATGAGGCTGCTCTGCGACGAAGCCCTGTTGCTGTTGTGTCTTCAGCATCCATGGCTTCTCTCTCTGTCTCTGTCTCTGTCTCTGTCTCTCTCTCTCTCTCTCTCTCTCTCTCTCTCTCTCTCTGTCTCGAGCAAATACCCCTCCCTTCGTATTTTCATAATTCCCCAAATACCCCTCCCTCGTATTTTTCATAACTCCCCAAATACCCCTCTCATTATATTTTAATAATTCCCCAAAAACACCCCCTCCTTTCGTATGTTCATAGTTCCCCAACTACCCCTCCCTTCGCGTTTTTTATAATTCTGAAAATACCCCTCCTTTCGTATGTTCATAGTTCCCCAACTACTCCTCCCTTCGTGTTTTTTATAATTCTGAAAATACCCCTCCTTTGACACTAAACCACATAACCACTTCCATCTACATAGAGGGAGAAATCGCCTCTTACTCAAACTCCTAAACCCTAAATATGAAGGTTTAAGCTTTAGTAGTTGAGTAATATAATCTATCTTTATGCCATGCCCCTATTCTATCTCTCTTTATTTCTCTTAATGGTCCCACTCTCACTCTCTCTATATATACTAGCACTACGTCTTGATTTGGGTTCAACCCCAATTTTCTCACTGTTCGATTACTTCAAACATATCTCTTAATTCACTAAATGGCATTGTGGAACCATGGACACATTACAATACAATTACAATACTTTTTTAGCATGTTAATACAAGTTAAGTACCTCTCATAATTGTTAAATGCTTATAAAATACATAAAATCTGTATTTTTCGTATAGTATTTCATAACATTTTCTAAAACAAGGTTATAGTTCTAAATAGGTAACAATTACAATGAGTTTATAAGATTACACTACAAGTCGTACTATTTTACTCTAATGCTATTTATATATATGTGTGCCTTACTTCATAAATGGTATATAAACTCTAGGATTGAACATTTATTTCCAAGACGACCAACACCAAATACAACTTTCTTAAAAAATAGAAGGATCATGTAACCTCTAGGATGATGTTGCCAAGTGATTTCATGTAAGCATTATATTATAATTTATAATAATAGAGGGATTCCTTTTTAATATTGATAATATTTGGAGTTTTTTTTGGGATGAGCGCGTATTATATACATACATATATATATATATATATATATATATATTATACCAATGCATTATAGTATTAAATAATAAAAAATAGGGAAAAGTACCAGAATGCCCCTGGAAGTTCCAAATTTACCAAACTACCCCAATGTCCAAAAAATTACACTTTATAAAGTAATTATATACTCAAATCTACAAGCCCTATTTACCAGAGTACCCTTAAACCTAAACTTATTTACCATAATGCCACTATATACCTATTTTGACCAATTTATACCACTTTTATTTCTCAAAATACATAATAAATCAAACTAAATTATCAAAATTATATTATATATCAAAATTTTCAATTGAATGGTCACCTTAAAATCCAATTCTATGAATTTACACTGAGTTATACGGGCTTAATCCCATAAAACCAAAACATTTGATTGCACACCAAATTTTACCATTGGGATGCCATTTTGAATCCAAAATCCATGAATTTGCGGATTCACAAACAATTTGTGGCCAAAATGTCATTTTAAATGAAATCTCACATAACATTTTGCTATTAAAATCCCATCTTAAACCAAATTTCATGATTTTACACTAAAATTTGTTAGCGAAATGCATCACAACTAAATCTCATCAATTTCAAAAATACTTGCAAACCAAAATTAATTATCGAAATGTAATAATTACATGTTAATTTTGATCCGTCTACAAAAAGTGTAATTCCAAAAATATCCACAAAATCAAATATATCTATCGACTCAACAAAATATCTAATAATGCACAAGGTAACCCCATATCCTAATGATAAAGACAATTGATCAACCCAATGAACAAGAAAGAAAAGAAAGACTACATTGTTAGGTACAAAGGACCCAAAGAATCGATTAAGTAAAGAAAGTTGTGTTTGAAGGGTATTCTGGTAAATAGGGCTTGTAGATTTGAGTGTATAATTACTTTATAAAGTGTATTTTCTTGGACATAGGGGTAGTTTGGTAAATTTGGAACTTCTAGGGTAATAGACGAACTTCCAAGGGTATCCTGGTACTTTTCCCTAAAAAATAACGATAGTATTAAAAAGCTATTATATTGTTATGGATCAAACTAATGATGATTAAAAGAATAAGAGATTAAGGAGAAAAATAGGCTTAGGGTGCTTAACCACACTAAGCGAAGGGCATGAAACAAACATAAAAATACCACTAGTGTCCCATACCACCAATTATTAACTTATATTATACCTTGGTTGTTGAATGACAGAACCAAAGAAGAGATCTTAACCTTACAAATAGAGTATCAACATCTAAAGATGTCGTGTTAAAGGGGTAGTTGCTTCCCTTTATATAGCTCAACAACTAAAGGTCCCAAACCACCACATCTTGACTCTTCCCACGTGTCATAGGTCCTTATGGGTTTGTCCTAGTTCTTAGGATAACCGAAATCCTAACTATCCTACCCTTAATCCATTTAAATTAGCTATAGAATTGGTCAATAAGGTTATGTATGTGAACATTGCCCAAAGAGAAAGAGTTAAGTGTTATTTATGTAATGAGACTATGACCAATAGAGTATCCTCGCCAGCTTTTGTAGCCAATGAATTATTTGATTCTCCCTTTTCCCTCAAATGAGATGGCTTTCTTTATTACTTTAGGTACAATCAATTTTATCCTAATATGTGGTCTTTGTAAACAAGCCCCGAGTTTTATTAGGCATTTTCCTTCGTTTCTCAATGCATGTTCGACAAGGTTTTTGAAGTTTGTCATTTAGATAAAGGATTGGTTGCATAAGCTTGTGCAAGAGATTGGTATACATGGCGAAGTGGAAAGAATGTGGAACACTTACACCATAACACAATAATGTCCATAGGGCCATCTCGTTCACAATTCATCTATAACATTTCCACCACTTAGTTGCAAGTTTGCAAACCAATTTATTCCAATACGTCATTGTTATCACGCTCCTCTCTTTGACTATCGTCAACCATATGACATGTTCACCCTGAAGAGTACATATGGATTGGTCTTCACAAGCTTGCATGCATCATACCACTATGAAGTTGTTGAACCACACAAGCATTATGCAATGACAATCAATCCAACAAGCAAGAAAACTCCATAGATGATGACTTGTCTTCCATGACCCCTTCATAAGCTGTCACCTCAATGCTACACTGCCATTAATGTCTTCACCGTGACACATAAAGACATTTAGTGATATAAGACATTTGTATTATCATACTACTATTGATTGTGATGGGAAAAAGCTAATGGGAATAGGTAAGTATAACACGGCGGCAACAATGTTACATTAAGTATGTTCTAATAGTCATGACTCATGACTCACAAGTCACAAAGTTCATTTTGTTGTATCGCACATCCGGTACCGAGCAATACTTTATGTTTGCCACATTACTTAGGTAAAGTTAGTTTTGTAATGTTGGATTCACAATCGAGTTCATTAGAGAGAGGAAATTGACATGGTATAAACAATTGATTGGTGAATAAAAAGAGCAATGCACCTCCAAGGCAACATCAATACACCTACAAACCATTGCCAAATGCTCATGCATGAATCCAACCTTCGCCGAAAAATATTGCCTTTTTCTTGGTGTTGGATATCTATGTCTTTCCTCTTTTTTACCATAAAACATATGCTCCATTGGTATTAATAAAAAGCCCGGAGGCAGTATACAAATAGTACATAATATTGTTTCATCTCCACCAGTATATCTGAACTGATTCTAGCATTTGTAAAAATTGGTGGGAAAAAAACAGCCATAAAACACAGCATTGATTCTAGTGATCTGCTGCAGAAAACAAAATTTCGGGCTCTTAGAACAGACCTCCATAGAAAACTTATATTTCACATGATATTCCATGTCCTCCGTCTTTCCAATCATATGTGTCAGGTGTGGAACTGTAAGAAGATTCACCATCCCAACATAAACAGTTGCAAACAGATCTGAACTGATTCCAGCATTTGTAAAAACTGTTGGGGAGAAAAAAACAGACCATGAAAATGAAATATACTATACTAATCTCCACCTCTCACCCCATTTGCTTCGATCCCCACAACTTATTCACTCTCCCTTCATGATGTGCTTCGACCCCCTCACCATCATCACTCCTAAAAACAACCAAATTGCTTCATTCAATCCACCTCCACCATCTCGCCGAATGCCACTAATGTCCTGTGGAATTAACAACAAAATAAGTAAAAAAATTCCTCATCCCCTCATGAGCTGCTTCAATCCCCCCCACCATCATCACTCCTAAAACAGACACATTGCTTCCTTTAGTCCACATCCACCATCTCGCCGAATACCACCAATGTCCTGTGCAATGAATCAACCAAAATGAGAAATTGTTCCTCATCCCCTCATGATTTGCTTCGTTCCCCCGCACCATCGTCACTCCTAAAAACAGAGAAATTGCTTCAATCAAACCACATCCACCATCTCGCCGAATACCACCTCTGACCTATACAATAACAACAAAAACAAGTGAATAATGGTTCCTCATCCCCTCGTGATTTGCTTCTGTCCCCCCCACCATCATCACTCCTAAAAACAAACAAATTGCTTCAATCAATCCACATCCACCATCTCGCCGAGTACCGCCAATATCCTGTGCAATTAACAACAAAATAAGTTAACAATGATTCCTCTCCCCTCCTGATCTGCTTATCTATGTCTTTCCTCTTGTAGGATATCAATGTAGTAATGTCAATCATTTAAGGAATTTACCTTGATCTCTTATTATCCATTTAATGATTTGTGCTCTATATGAATTCAGAATAATCATTAATAATGTATGCCTCTCTTTTCTACCATGTCATGATTCCTATCATGTGGATAGATTGAAGAGATTGGCATGACTATCATTAAGCCCCCACTCTTGAGAAGCAGTTTACATTCCTATCCAAATTTGTGAACTGGCTCACTCTCTTATTATACTTCACAAAAATATGATTTCATTAACTAAATGCAATTCGTGATTAGACTTTTGTATAGAGGTTCAAATACGTGGAATGTTTTATCCCTTTAGGAACGACTTTTAAATTTATCATATTGAACAATTTTCTCCCTTTATGATGGGGAATTGCTTTTGGTTGGATTAGATGAGATGCAAACTTCTCGTTCTTTGTGACAAGCTTATTTTAAACAATTGGCGAGCTTTTGAAATTGTGCTTTTTTGGAGCGTCCAAACTCCAAAATATACAGAATACATGAATCTTTTCTACTCAATAAAATATATTACACATGTTCCTTTTCCATGAAGGTTAACCTTGAGACATGTATATTTGCATAGGTAAATCCTTCATTGTTTGAAAGATGGATTTTATTGAAACTTCCGTCCATCGATAAAGTACAATCATAAGTGTGATTTTGATTATGCTAAAACTTCCGTCCATCGATAAAATACAATCATAAGTGTGATTTTGATAATGCTAAAACTTAGCATGTCTTGCAAAGTGAAAAAACATATCATTGTATTTACTATTTAAGACATGTCAATAGTGATAATCACAAGCGATGTGTGTTTGTTTCGGGGGATTCAAAGGTCTATATTATTGGTTATTGTGCCTCTACGTATGTTCCTCTCTTGTTGGTTCCATTGTCATTTGATAATTGACCTTTCATTTGTTGTCTTCTTCGACAAATATATTGAAATATATGATAGGAGAACTCTCAATGTTCTTTACTAGCCCATTTATAGTGTTAAGTTGTTAACAATGTAGCAAAACCTATGCCATGGCATTGTAATTTCTTTGCCTATAAAGATTGGCGAGGGGTTTTCTTCTTACTTATCTTACCTAGAAAGATTGGCTAGAGTCATTCGGCATGGCTTTACAATATTCGAAGTAATATTAGCCTATTTTGTATATGGCCACTTGCCACTTTCATTTTAATACCAATGGAGGATATTTTTTTTCAGGGAAAAAAAAAAACCTATGCCATGGAGAGTAGGGCATGGATGGTACTTTGCCAATCTTGACACATAAATTTCAAATATAATTTTGTTGTAACATTGATTTTCAAATATAATTATCTTGTTCATGCAATATATGCATATATCTTGCACACATTGTATGTTGATGCAATAGAATTAGATCGACAAAAAAGAAGAAGTTATTTCATTGTAGATTTCCATGAGGAGAATGAAGAACAATTGACTCAATCAATGATAAGATGGACAAACTTAGCATATATCTAGACAACGCAATCGGACCAAAGACAAGCACCACGATTATTCGACGTCTTGTGTCATGAGTTGACAAAAAGTAGAGTATAGTGTGAAAGCACCTTCATTTGAAATAGAGTTCAGTTAAAGATTGCCATGAGTTTTCGAAAGCTCTCTCTCTCTCTCATTCTTGAGAAACTTTGAAGCTTGGAGGAAAGTAGTACGTAGGCTCTTTTACTATCCTTAGTTTCAATTAGTTCCTAGTTATAACTATATTGAGTTGGTTACGTAGTAGTCAACCGCCCACCCAAGCTCCTACATGACCCATCCATATCAATGTATCAGAGCTACAGTCTACCTTCAAGTTACAGAATTTTGAGCTTCTATCTAAGAGTACAAAAAATCACATTCTTTCATGTTTATTGAACTTTAGTTAATGGTGTGATTGCCAGTCGTACCTAGTTATAACTAACTATTTTTAAGGCAAGCACCTAGTTAAAGATAGCTATGTTTAGGGTAAGAACTTAGCAGTTGGAACTACTAAAAAACACTAAACCAATCATTTATACACTTTATTTCTTGAGACAAACTAGATTGAAATAAATAAATAAATAAAGCTATATCAATAGTCTCAAAGCTACCTCTACAATTTGATTGTGAAGGCCATAAAAATTATAGATATTTTGATACACCAACTAGCTACCAATTAAAAAACAATCCATTTCATCATTGCATTTCACAAATGAACAAAACCCAAGAGACTACTCTCCCGATTTGAGAGTTTTTCACTAAAAATGGACAAACCCAAAAGACAAAACTCGCATTATATGAAGTAAGAAGACAAAACGCTTCGAGCAAAAGAGCAATTGCTGAGCAAGAGAGTTCTCGTTCGTCCATACGTATGATTTCGCCATGAGAAACGAAGAACAAAAAAAGCTGCCTATATATTGTCAAGACTAGTTTGGGTTTCAAGAAGACCTTGGTGTGAAATGACACTTTCGAAAGCTTCCACTAAGATCTTCACCTTGGCTTTCCCGGTGGGAGCAAGTTTATGAACAACTCCTTCAATTGCATGGTTGAGCATCCATTCTTCGGCTGCCTTCCTTTCTAAAGCTTTTTGTTTCCGAAGAGTGACGGATTCCGGGTTCGAATCCTCGATGACATCCAAGACTCTAGTGCTTCTTCTTTGTAGCCTTCTCTCATTTGAATCAACACAAGCATGGCTTCCATTAGCATGTCCATTCACATCATCACAATCATGGCTTCTTCCTTCATCATTGTGCTCATCTCCCATATTATGTTTAGTGGCATCATTAACCATTGTTAAGGCATCAGCATCAACATATTCACTTTCATAACTGGTCTCAACATGGGATGAGATTATGTCCTGTGCATGCACATGTTCATTTTCATTGCTTGCCTTAACATCAGATGGCATTATGCCACCATTAACCATGTTCAATTCCTCAGCAAGATTGGATGGCACAATATCACCATTCCCCATTGCAAATTCCTCAGAAAGACTTCCATCACAACCACCGTCAATTTTGTCGAAATATGCATCGGGACGTGGATCAATACCACCACTGCTTAGCACAGTTTCATTAGAAAGCCTTTCACAATCATGAGAATCAATATCATCTGCATCATTTGTGTGCTCATCCAAAGAGGGAATAATCTCAGCATTATCCTGCGTCAAGTCATCAAGATCATCTCTATTTTCATCAGTTTGTGGTCGCAAACAATCATCGCGAACTTTTATTGAAGACTCTACCAAGCAACCTGCATTATGTCTTAAGCATTCTTTAGTGAGAGGATCAGGGGATTCACTAGGAGGCAAGAACATTCCATTATAACCAGGCATTGTATCATCGTTTTTCTCATCAATAGATGAGTGACCATTACTAACCAAATGAAGAGATCCCATATCACATGACAGTGAATCTTCCTCACTTCCCAAAGGCATAGAGATAGACCTGGACATATGCTTGTTTTGTTCACTCAAAGAAGAATCATGGAAAGGGCTATCTGCAGGGATATTCTTGTTCTGATCTGAACCTCCGAGGGAGCTTTTCTTAGGTTCGAGAGGATGTTGATGAGATGGTGATGGTGATGGTGATTTGAGCTTCGCATTCATTAGAGCATATGAAGGAAGCTGATGTCTCTTAGAAATGAGATACTTCTTGGGAGCTATGGTGGACATGGCCGCGACATAGGCAGGATTGTTGGCAGCACACTGCAGGTTCTTGCAGAGCGTGATGGCAGACCGAACAGAGCAGGCGGAGACCCTCCCATTGTTCCCGATGAAACACACTGCCCCGTTGGAGGAAGCAGCAGAGGCGGCCCTCCTACAGTCACTGCAGAGAGAAGCAGGAATCGCAGGGGTGGACGGGGAAACGGCGGAGGAAACTGTGCGAACGGGAGAGGAGACAGAGGAAATCTTCACGGCGGAGGGGGCATTCAGAGCAGGGGAAGAAACTGAAGATCTATTGCAGGAAACGGGAGGAGTCACAGTCGAGATGTTGAATGGCGGCGCAGGAGAAGCGGGGGAAGAAACGCCATGAACAGGGGATGGAAGCGGAGCGGGTGTGATAACATCAGAGGAGAGGTCAGAGGGAATGGCGGAAACGGCTCGTTTCGTTGCAGGGAAACGGGGTTTGTGAAGGGCACCAGAGATCGGTTTCTTCTGCAGAGGAACGGCAGTGGCAGCGATGGCGGTGTTGTTGGTTATGTTGGGAGATGATTTCTGAACTGAGAGTGGCTTACGGGGAAGGAATCTCTGAGGAGAAGGCGGTTCAAGCTCTTCTTCTTCTGCTGCTGCTGCTGCTACTTCCTTCTGCTGCTGCAGATGATGATGGCGATGGCGATGGCGATGGCGATTCTTATTCTCTTCCTTCACAATCACTGCATCCTTGTAGACAAGCAGAAGATCGTTGGAGGCAGACATGGCTGGCTTAGTTAGGGCTGCAAAACTGTTTTCTCTCCTCTTCCTTCTCTGAGACTAACTACTGAGAGCTAAAATGGAAGAGAGGCAAAGAAAAAGGAGCTCAAAGGATCCTCCTGGCTATGGCGGAAGGAGAAAAAAATAAATTTTAAAAAACACAGAGACAGAGACAGAGACAAGAGAAGCAGCAGTTCATTAAATTGTTCTTGTTTTTATTTGATGAAATGATTGATTGAAAATGGGGGGGTGTCAGAGGATTTGAACCCACAACCTCTTCTTCTTTTTAAAATGAAGAAGAAGAAGAAGAAGAAGAAGAAGAAAAAACCCCTGCCCTTTGAAATGAAAAGGGGTTTTTCGTTCCTTTCAAATTTCGTGAGCTTCTTGAGAAGTTATATATGTACATATCATCATTATGTATGCGTTATGTGTGTTTTTTTGTGTGTTGGGGTGGGGGGGTTTGGTTTCACACTTGGGCTTTGAGTTGAATCGAGCGAACAAAGAAGCTTCCCGACGTGTGTGTCTTTTGTCTTCTCATTTCCCATATCACCCTCTTACGAGTTTTGTATAGAATTCGTGTGGGGGTTTTCCGTCTTCCCATTGCCCTGAGAACCCAACCACACCACGAGGAGCTTCAATTTCGATCGAGATGATAATGTGCACAAACTATGAGATTTTTGAACTTAAAATCAATTAGGCTTGACACGAGTAGAAAGCAAAGAAGTACACGTCAAATCACCCCAAGCATTCAACATGTTCGCTATTTAGAAAGTTCATGCATGTCTAATTCGTGGCAAACTGAATTCTCTTTCTCGTAGATTCACATCTCCTGCATGTAGATGCATAAACCATCGGGAAATATGTAGTCGTGACAAAAAATAGATCCTAGTATATATTATAAATATGGCTAGGAAATATTATGGGCAACGCACACTTTTAATATTTTTCGAGTAGAACTTTACAAGGTATATGATTGACTCTTCGTTGTCTTTTCTTGTAACTTACCCTAGTGGTTAGTTGTTACATTACCAACCTAAGGCTTGGCTTCATGGCTTAACTTTAATACTTTTGATTATGTGGTCTCTCTCTCTCTCTCTCTCTCTCTCTCTCTCTTCATTCCTGCAATCTTGATGGTTCACAATACATTAATATATGCATAATCTTAGTCATTTTGCCTCATTCCATCCTATAGTATCATATATTGGACTATTCTGGATGTTCTCACTCTCTCACTCCTCGTAACATACATCTAGTCATACCTAATAAAAAACAATCAAAGTCGAATATAGTGAAGATGTTGAGAATCACTTATGCAATCATAGTCAAATGGAAATATGCTACAAGGAAAAGCAATTGTGATACTATACTATTACACTTACACAAACCCAACATGTTGGGGCAACCCACAAGAAAATGTGAATTTGAAGAATAGCAATTTGTGATGCTACTAAACCAACATGCTAGAATACATGCAACCATATCTCAGTCAACCCTAATCACATCTCAGACTACCATGTGAAGCATTCACAAAATTTTAACAATGTTTTCCATAATGTATTGCTACATCCATCAACTACCCATAAATTATTGAAGTTGGAAACTGATAGTCTTGCCTCTTTGGACACATCATCCTTGGGTGGTTACAACCTTTCCATGAATAATGGAATTTGTCTTGTAATGCCCTTTTTGGGCCCCATTTTTCTTGTTTTAGGTCTTATTGGAACATCAAAATATCATCTTCCACTCTCTCTATCACCTTTTGGTTCCATCTAATCATAGATGGAATGAATGTGCTATCAACCATTTAGAAGTGGAAAAGAAGGTTCAATATGCATTAGAGAACATATGCAATGATGGAGGAGGGAAAAGGTGGGTTCTTAAGGGACACCTCTTTAACACATTGGTAGCATGAAGTATGCAGTTGTAACATCCCTTGGTCTCCTGGGAAAGAGTTAGAAAGTATCACACTTTGATACAATGCATTTCATTTGGGCACATTCGAGTTTGCCCTCCACACATTGTCAATCTAGTTCGCTCCCTAGACATGTTCCTCTCCGACCACAATATGCACTCTCCGTTGCAATGTTTATGAGTAAAATTCTCGAGCATTAAGAGTCACGTATATTTCACAAATATTGTGTATAAAAATGATTCTCTTTCGGTTCCATAGGTCATATTTAACATCCAAGATCAATAATAAAATCTATCTACCACCACATTATACAACTCGCCAAAAAAACTCATCGGAATATGCAATCAAAAAACCTAAGCGCTTTGTTTGTGTATAAACAATCACTTCTCAGCCATCATGTATTTCTTCTTTAAGGTCTACATGTCATGTTCTTGGCCTCCAAAGGACAATTAAATATTATTATCATCTTTTCCAGATACATCCAATTATAGGGGATTGATTATAATCAATGTATATAGATGTATCTACGTGATGGAAACACACACACATATTGATCTAATTGTGACAATAATTACATGCCTTACCATTGTTTTGTTGAAAAGATATTGGGAAAGTGTGCCACCTTTTTTTCTACTAGGGGCATAAAATATATTACCTTGAGATACTACGGACTACATTCAATATTACTCATGGAATGAATAATAATTTTGGTAAATTACCTTAAGATTAGAAGTCCATGTAAGTTGTAACCAATGTTTTATATTTTTTCCTTTTTTTTCAATTGTAATGAGTGAAAATATATAAAGAAAATATGTAACATTAATGCTAACACTTCTAACATTAACATTATATTCAAATTCATACATTGCAACTTCTTCGTTGAGGTGGCACGATAGTGGGAAGAAATAGTTTTCAAATTTTTTGCATGATTACATGCATTTACAAACCACCCAAGATTGGGCACCTAAACACTCTGATGGTGGTTGGAAGGGAGTACCCTTTACATGTTGAGTTTTTGATATTTCATGTTTTAGTAAAAGTGGCTTTCTCAAATGTTCTCATTCTTGTGTTGTGACAATCTTAACAACTTCAATACAATCATCAATGTACATGTAATGCTCTTAAAAACTGAAGACCAAGGATGGTCAATTGTGTGACAAGATCGAAACAAAGAGTATGAGCATATAAGAACCTAAGGATAATGCTCTGTACAATCTCCACCATTATTTATTGGCCACTACATATTGCATAGTTTTTTATCCTTAATCATGATATTCCATTGTTACTTTCTCGTTGTTTTCTTCATATGATTATGTTGAATGTGAATCCACATATCTATGATTTTGGCAAAAACATGAACCCATGTATCTATGTGTTTGACAAATATGTGAGTCCACGTATCTACGATATAACAAAGTAGAAGGCCTTACCATTGAAAACACAACATTTCACAAGAAATTGAAATATTATGTAGATTTATTGATGCACCAAAAAATGTCATGAATTCGTTGTGACCTCATGAGGATGGGCTCACATTTAAGGGTGTGATGACAATTGATGAGAAATTTTGTTCACTCTTCATTTGATATAATGTAGAATGGGGGAAACTCACATCTAGTATTTAGGTGCGCAAAAACAAAATGATGTGAATGTCATAGGTTTAGAAAGGCATCAATTGAAATCACAAACTTTTAATGGTGGTCCATCATGTAAATAGGTGGAAAAAAGAAAGTCTATTCTCAACATTTATGTAGATCCCATTGTAGTCGTTTTGAGGAGGGTGTCAAAATGGCACCATGTTAGGTTATCCGTTCCATATCGTTTGTAAGGGAATAGTTACTTATTCAGGCAAACATGTACTAAAGATGTGTTGTAGCATCATAAGAGAGCCACCATCATGAATAGACATAATGCGTGTTGAATGATTATACTCCATTCAAATTATGGTGGAGAAGTAACCTCGCACACACACACACACACACATGAGTGAAGTCTATATAAGCATGACTTTTATTGTTCAAGTAAGATCTGATATTTCTTCACATTCTCTGGAAATTAGTTCCCATATATGCCCTATCCAATGATATATCTAGAGAACTTCTGTAAATCTCTTGAAAATACATTTTCAAAAACTAAATGTTGGATTGATGTAGGTTGCATTCACACCATAGTCAAGATATGTGACATATTAACGGCCACTGCAGTTTTGGTTGTACAATGTACTTTATTACTTTTGATTTACGTAAGTTCATTGGATTTTCCTTAATAATTCACAATTGTGGGGTTTTGTTTATCAATGCATTGGGTTGCATCTCATGAAGGAGGGAGTTGATGCAATGCATGACAACTACGAGGCTCACAAGATAGATCCACATCAATGCAAAAGGTCATTGCCAAGTGTAAAATGTCCTGGCACGTTATGAAGGGTTGACCTCTTAACCATATAAAGTCCAATATGTCCAATACATACAATTGATATTCTTTAAATAAAGTAAACTCATATGTAATTAGAAAGAGTAGAGAAGGTATCATCGACCAAAACAAAACGAAATTCTGTTAATTCTAACAATAACTTGATACGCTACATCATTAACTCCCTAGTCATGCAAATTATCATAATTTTTAGAGGAACATCAAAATAATGGAGATGATTAAGGAAAACATTATTTATAGGATGTCATTGAGCACATATTTGGTCATGTTAAATCTCATAAGAAAAACTAGAAAAGCAGAAGGACCTCTTGACCTTCATATCATGGCTTGAATATTCATCTCCCCCTTCACAATAACTATTACCATTTCTACCCTCCCTTACACTTACATGTACATGTGTCATCAATGCTTTAACGTTATCCACATCTTGTTCACATATTTAAAAAAATAACACTTTCTAATCCATGTGTCATCACAAAAACCATAAAAAAAATCACAAATCAAGACACCCAAAAGTAACTCTCCATGTTTTGGCTAGCCTAAACGGAACTCTAGTGATTATCATTTACAATGTTTCAATGTGTTAAAAAACTCATTTTTATTTTTTTGATGACCACAAATATGTGGATACCACAAGATAAATATTCCTTGTTTTGCACTATGTAGGCACTACTAAAAGAGCTAATCATGTGTAGTATCTTTGCATGGTTCAAAATCATGATTTCGTTATAGAGGCAAAACCATGATTTGCAGTCCAATTTTTGAGACAGACTAGAGCCTTTTGATCAAATAAGTCACAACCACTCATGAGGCTCAGGACAATTCTTCAACAAACCAGAAGTTCTAGCCACTTATCAATGTGCTTTGCTTTCCCCACAAGTTTCAATTCCTCAAGCCAAGAAGAGGTAGGATAACATTCTTATGGAGATAGGGTAGCTATAAGCAAGAATACCTTGTCACTTTTTCAATACAAACCAATCTAAAGCCATTACCTACACATGGAACAAATAACAAGGTAAAGGCACAATGATTTCATACACAACAAAGCGTGATTACCCACACCCACGACCCAACAACATATAGAATAAGTTGCAACTATGCATTCCCTTTCAAATTAAGTTTTGTTCCATAGGTTACCTTGTCTCCAAAATAAACATCTGCAAAGATTTATCTGTGGAATATGAATATGTATTGAAGGATACAATTGTTTGAAAGTAAAGCTGTATATGCCGGATATAATGATTTGAAACTGACACTGTGTATAGTAGATACAGGAGACAGTATGCATTAACTAGGAAAGCAACCTATTTGCCCTATATTAGTGTCATGCAGATTATGCCACAATAATCAGAGGAAAAATAGTCTCTTTATGATATAACCAATAGCTCCGAAAAACAGTTTTAAGTTGTTATAGCAGCTGAGAGAAAATGACTAATACAGACTTACCAAAGCATCAGTCTTTTAACCCTACAAATCAATGCATCTAGAGGTGGATACAATATGCATTGACCACTAAGGAATGTAATCACACTGTTACTTGGGCAACATCGATATTGGCAAAATGCAAAGTAATTGCACAATCTTAGTGCTATACAGATGAACACCTCATATGAACAAAGGGTCAAATGCTAGCTAGCCATTCAATCCTTAAACAACAATGAGAAAAATAATCACTTGTTACAGCATCCAAGAGCAAATGATCGATGCAAACCAAAAGAGTATCATGTATTTGTACACCAAACGATCATTGCCTCTGTTTAAACCCAAGAAGGGCAACGTTACAAGCTTTTTCTTTAACCCCAGAGAGGCGAAACAATCTTTTCTTTTAATCCCACAAAGGCAACAAAAGAAAGCTTTTCCTTTAACCCAGAAATGGCAAAGAATAAGCTTTTCCATTTCACTAGGAAACGGCAGAAAAAAATCATTTTTCTTCAACCCAAGAATGGAAAAAAGCTTTTCTTAACAGGCGTTTGCTCGACTGGCACTGCTTTCATACTGTCTTGCTCAACCAACCGCCAAGCAGCTTGTTCGAAAGCAAGCCCAGCCAAAGTTGGCGGCTTATTCAAAACCAAAGGGTACCCTCTATTCGTACTCCTTATAACTTCGGCATCTTCAGGGATAACACCCAACAAAGGAAGACCCAACATCTCTTGAACATCTAACACTGACATCATATCCTCACCTTTGATCATATCGCTCCGGACTCGGTTCACAATCATTTTGATGTCTCTGATACCATCACATTCTAAGAGGCCAGTCACACGGTCAGCATCTCGTAAGCTCGTGATGTCGGGGGTGGTGACAACGACGGCCTCATTGGCCGGGGTGATGGCCGTGATAAACCCCGCATCGATTCCGGCCGGACAATCTATAAGTATGAAATCGGGACAACCCTCGGGCCTCTTCTTTAGAGCATCAACAAGCCAAACCAGTGCTTTCCCGCCAAACCCAAGCGGCATTTTATATCTCGGTTTGTTGATGCAGAGAAGCTCCAGGTCTGTCCATCTCTTATCTCTAACTAGGGCTTGGTCTAGCCTACAATCTCCATTAAAGACCTCCATGGCTGTGTAATTCACGCGATTCTCCAGGCCGAGGAGAAGATCCAGGTTTCTTAATCCGACATCCGCATCGATGGCGACCACTTTGAATTGATGCCGAGCAAGACATAGTCCTATGTTTGCTGTTGTAGTTGTTTTTCCTACCCCTCCTTTACCAGAGGTCACCACGACTACTCTTGGTGCTTTGCCTGCATACTGTGGCTTCCTATTCCATTGCAAAACAGAGTAAACCCTAGAAACATCTCTTACCTTCTTTCCGCAAGGGCTAGGGAGCGTCCTCTGTTTCTTCTCTGCAACTCGTTCTGAGAAGAAAGAGCTCCTTTCTGAGGGAAGGAAAGATGAAGGGGAGCAGACATGGAGTCTCTGTGCTGACCACATGCTCGCATCTTCTTCTTCTTCTTCTTCTTCAGAACGTCATACCTGCACAGAAGTGACCTAATTCCATTACTTAGGATGGTGATAAAAATGTATTGAGATAAGTTTTAGGGTTTCTTTGGCTATGGGCCAAAAATCTCTCTATTCACTATAATTCTCAATGCCTACAAAGGGTTTGCTTTTTTGCCAGTCTAACTTAATCCTCACTCTGGCTCTGAATCAGAGTTCGCTGGGAGCCTAGATCTCGCCGACCAAATCCTCTACTCCTTTGCTAGAGTTATCAATCCGTAGGACTATGAAGAAATCCTGGATCCGTAGAACATATATGGTGGCCTCCCCTCCTTGGAAGGGGATACCCAATTCTCTGACACCACTTGGGAACCAATCCTCGTATTGTCATGAATCGTGATCATTCATGTGGAACTTTTCGGCATTTCAGGTCTCTGAGTGTTTTGAGTGTTGTGTAAACGTGCATGCTTTTGTGATACTTGAGCGCGACCATGGGGGTGTTGGACTAGGGAGGACAAACAGACTAGGAGAGCGTGGATGTTTGCAGACTCAAAGGATCCCGAGAGTTGAAAGCGCCTAGGAGTCGAAAGGTCATTACAATCGAATGCTCCTCAAGCTCAAAAGCTCCTAGAGTCAAAAGGAGTGACTAGTCGAACACTGATTAACATGCGAGGTTAGCATCCAAATACATGATTATCATAAGGAACACACAATTACGAAGGGATTGCACAATATTACGACTAAAAGGACCACTAGGCCAAAACACTAGATTACAAAAGAAATTCCCTTTATAAATTAGGCTTTACAAAATGTACATAGTGAATAGGTACAATGGTGCTAACGAGAAGTGGTACAATGAATGACTAAAAGATAACCAATAAGGTTAAATGGAAACAAAAATTGGAGGGTTGAAGCTTTTGTTGTAGGCGAGTTGAGTAGGTTGTGGAGACCACAAATACCTCTTATGGCTATGATACCACAATTTGGAGTAGTGTTCTCGGGCCACTCTGTCCTCTCTTTGAACAACTGGTGTGCAAGCTTGCCGAATCCATTCTTTGAATCCACCAACATGTAATGGTGCTCACTAGAGAATTAGTCTCGATGTGCGATTTAGAATGAGAAGTAGAACAAGAACAAAGTACCCTAATATTCACAAAGAAGAGGAAAATAAAACCCTAAGACCTCAAGTATGTTGACGAGAAGAAGAAATACCTCACAAAACCCTAATGGTGCACTCTTGAAACACAAAAGGAGCAACCCCAAATAAGCCCTCAACCCGAAAAAGAGGCACCTTATTTCGGCATTTAATGCTTTTATTCCCTTTTTGCTTTGAAAATGAAAAGAGAATAAATAGTCATTAATTTGCACCACGTTGTAGAGATTCGAACTCTGCACCTACTGTAGTGGGTCAATGGCTCTAACCAAAAAACATGTGCCTCCTTTCTTTTCCTTTGGCCACACAACATTAGACAACATGACAGTATTTAAAAAGGGCATGTGTCAACACATTCACAAATAGAACCTCAACCTCACAAGAGCACAACTACCCACCTTCCTTACCTCGTGTCACATTACATAATGGGAAGATTCCTCCCATGAGACCATTGCTCCCTAACACCATACGCTTGCATCACACACCATCTTGGATTGTCAGTGTCGATAATGGGCATCCAACACCACATTACATTCAAGGAAACATTCTGCCATCAACCATTGTCCCTAATTTCAGAGGTTGTGTTGGGATTATAGCCAAAACCACAACTACAACTAGTGTTCAATACTATCTAGGAGGACTATTGTTCTAGTTGAGAGTTAATGGTGACTGTGATGATAATTCTAGCGTCAAGGAAAGCTAGTCACAAATAATCCAGGCTTATCCTTTGCAAACACACCATTTTGCATCTTCTTGGTCTCACACGATTTTGTTATACAAATGCTCATGAAAACAAAGACCAAACACTTTACATCCATCCACAACTTCTTGGGCACACACACTTATGTTATACAAACACTAACAAAAATAAGTAAATTAAAGTGAGAAGACCTAACACTTGGGTGCTTGGGCACCCATCTGTACCTACATTCTTAGTTGGGAATAGTTGAAAAGTTTTGGCACACCATACACACCATCTCGTATGGCCACTATGACAAACTTTATATTTATCATCGTCAACCCCATCTTCCTTGATCCATTACCCTGATGATCCCGCTCAACATGCACACACTTCCATGGCAACATAATCAACACCAACAAGTTATTTTCAAGCTATTGTTAAATTGGGGTTCATTCAACTGTCATTGTCCAACATGTGTACATGTGTTGCTTGTCTCGCAAGTTATATTGTAATAAAGGTATTGTAAATTCATTTAAAAAGTAAGAGATAGAAAATTGGCTACTTTTGGAATAGTACGACTTAACTACCTTTTTAATCACCAATTAGTCATTGTTTAAGAAACCTAGATTTTAAGTAGGAAAAAAACACACACTTGATGGAGGTATGAACTCCTCTTCTTTATTATGAAAATAATGATGCAATGATCCTCAAAGGGAAAGAACTATAATTATAATATAATTGAGCTTATCATTACTTTATTGTCTCTCTCCACTATAATTAATATTAATCATGCATTTCTCTCTACGTAATCAACTACGTAGTGTGTTGATCGACTATGATTTCATTGAGGCATACTACGAAGCTAGAAAACACCCAAATCTAATATCACTTCATATGAAAACTCATTTTGCATAAGAGGTGAATATGGAAAGTATTATTGCTCTTTAGTAAAACAACGCACGTAAATCTCTTTATGATAGTTTTATGCACCTAATGGATTAAGAAGCTTTTGCGGAGCATCTAAGTGAGAGAATACTAAGAGGTGAATATGGACTATTGCTCTTTAGTTAAAAGAAGCATGTGAATCTCGTTATGATAGTTTTATGAACCTAGTGGCATATAAAAGATTAAAGAACTAGATAATGCTATCAACTTGTGCAACAACATACTTGGAGAGCAAAGTGAAGCTTTGGCTCTTTATTTGATTTCTTTCATTTTGGCTTGGTGTAGGAAACATCCTTCAACTTACATGAGAAGATATTGCATTGTGTTACAACTTCCAAACTGCTTTTATCCACTCGGTGTGCAACACATCCTTGAAATTATATGACAAGGCCTAACAACTACAATTTCCCAAAATAGTGTATATTATGCTTGTCGATGCTTGACATGCTTAGAATAGGAATAAAAATATATTGTGAAACTTGATTCTAGAGCTCATTGTCGTTACATTGTCCCTTTCACATTTACACACTCTTTAGATTTCCTCATGTGCCACAAGCTTGGAATATAAAATATCTTGTGAAACTCAATATTGTGTTGAAAACTAGTGACTCAAGATATTAAAGCATTCCTCCACATTTCTTTGTATGTCACTCATTGTTGAAGACCATTGCCTCAAACTTATAATAGGAAATGGCAATGCAATTTTCAAACAACTTTTCCCCTTATCAAGGATTCCCACCTTGCATGCATGCATAGCCATAATATAAGTGATATTGTCAAAACACTTTCCCCATTCTTAATGCATGAACATTGCATGCCACTTGATTAACTTATTGCACTTTTCCCCTCGTGATGTCTTGCAACCTTGGTCATAATATCTGTCCCTTGCCAAGGCATGATTCATAAGAAGCATGGCTTTGTCCCCTATCTATAGACTACGAGTGTCAGATTTATATAAGAAGACCTTGTGTTACAAATTTCACAACCCACTTGTCCACTTCTCAATTCCTTACACCTCAAATATGTTTGGCTAGAGCCTAATGCTAAACCCTAGGCTATTGGGCATCCTTTTAACCCATTTTCGCCTTTTGAATGTTTGCTATCATACATGTATGTATATCACTTGGGTAAGACAACATCCTTAAACCTTAATAATTTAATGTGAACCATTTTCGAATTCTCATTCACCATGAAAATGTCATCCTACAAATGAAGATACGCCTCTACAAATTTCATTTTTCGAATTGAATAGGGTTTGCAAACCTTTTTGGAACTGGAACAAATAGCTAGTGTGTAGTATTTACTTAAGATTAAGTCACGCTACCATAATGTAATGTATATTGGCCATCTAGTTTCATCAAGATGGTTTAGATGGATACCAAATGAGTATAGAGGATCAATATGTTTCAAGTACAAAACATTGACAATGGTATCAAGACAATAAAATAGTGTTAGATATGACATAATCCATGCATATCATACAAGGATTATTAATTATGCATTTTGAAATAGGGTATATCACTTGCATACCCTCATTTAATACTGTTTAAAAAGCTTTTTTTGTCTCGCTCAATTTGGATTATTTTGAAAAGGAAAGCATATAACAATAACTACAAATATCCTTGATGTGAGAGCAAATCAAATATACCACATTATATAGGAATCTAAATAAGTCACGAGTATTTGAGGATGTACAAATCTCCCGCCATTTCTGAATGCTTGTCATCCATAGTTGGTTGCATCAAAATGAAGTCACCATTGCCAAACAAGAAGTAACACATTAAATGTGAGTAACAACACCGCAATTGAGAACGCAAACAATGTTTTTGCAAAAGTACTAATGTTCAAACCCATGTGCAAGTAGTTCGATTTCATTGCAATCCACGTAGACCATTGGCCATAAGTAGAAGACATGATGGATTGTTTTGCATCAAAGAGCATCATCATAAAGCGACACGTACAATCTTCTTTGCACTTGGTTGGGATGAAAGAAAGCTAGAATGAAGGTTTATGATCTCAAAAGTTTCATTTTCCTCAATAGAGAGCTATTAAATGTTAGAAAATAAAATATAGATAATATGGAAACCAAGAACTTCTACTAGAGGGTCTTATGACATGTGAAAGGAATCCTAGATGCAAAGGCTTCAAGTGCGAAGCAAGTTTTGTTAGCATTTTCATATGAGCACTATGGAGAGGCAATGTTATGGCTTTCATAGTCTAGTTGTCAAAAAAAGTGATTAGAAAGCAATATTTTCTCACAAGTGACTCGGTAAGGCTAAAGAAGAAAGACCATACTAGTGATCTAGATTCTACTCCATTATGTCAAAATAAAAAATGTAAATAATCATTCATAACCAACATCCAAGAAAAGTTCACAATGAAACTTGGACACTAACAATGTGGGCAATTTTCATTAGAAATTTGACAAGTATTTACAATTTAGAACTCCCAAACGTCTGAGCTCGCTACAATGAACCTATAACTTACTAAGAATACGGAGTAACATTTGCAATGAGCTTAACATTGCGAATGGACACTATAACTAACGATATGGTGGACATTTGCAATGAAACCTAACAGTAAAAACATGTTGCTTAAGAGACTACGAACTCATGACACTTATAGGAGGTTGCGAAGCACAGGTTTTACTTCGGCTCAAAGTGTCCGCAGGTTCTGTTCGTTATTTCGTGGGACAAATTTATAATGGTAGCAAGCAAGTTGAGTTTGAGACATGAGCTCCTTTCTTCGCATTCTAAGTAAGTTTGTGTTCCCATGGCGGCGCGAATCCGAGCAATGCACCTCCGCCACCACGGGGCGAGGGGAGACGGAGGCGGTGGCGGCACTCTAAACCCTAAACCCTAAATCCTAAACCCTAAACCTTAAACCCTAAACAGGCGGAATTAGGGTTAGAGAAGGAGGGTGGGTCTCTTCGGCAGAGGAGAGATGGCGAGGGAGTGGCAGCGGAATTTGGCGCGTGCCGCCTCTGTAGGTGCCATGTACCTTGGAGGAGGAGGCGGAGGAGGCGGTGGAGGTCCGTATGAATGCCATGGATTAATCCCTTGAATTTTCTTCTTCTTCTTCTTCTTCTTCGTCTTCTTCGATCCTGCGATCTCCTCCACTTCGATTCGCCTACAGCTTCTTGGAGGATCCATGGCCATGATGTGCTGCTGCTCTGTGATTTCCCCCATGGACCTGGATGCTGTAGAAGCCACTCTTCCCATGCTTCCTGCTATCCTCCTTATCGCTCGGATCAAGTCTCGCCTCACCAGATAGCCGCGGAAGGCCGCCTGGATCCGGATGGCTGCGCCTGTCATGGTTTGATATGGAAGAATCACAGAAGGCTGCCGGAACGCGGAGCTCAGATTTGATCGATATTTGAGGGTGGATGCCACATGCGCCGCCGCCTGAGCAGCTGCAACTGCTGCCTCCGCTGCAGCCACCGCAGCTACCATGGCTCGCCTGTTCTGCTTCGCGTTATACTCTTCGGAATTGAAGCTATAACACTTATACCTGTCATCATCATCATCCTCCTCATCAGTTACAATACGATGAGAAGATGCCAATCCATTGCCGCCATCAGAACAACGATCAATCGCCGAGTTTATGTCATAAGAGTTGGATGTGCTGCGGAAGCTCCATCGACGATGGCGGAAAGAGGAGGACAGCTGATCCTTCAACGACACTTTCCTCTGCAGGATTTCAAAAAGGAATCAAATAGATTTAATGAAATGAAATGAATGAGAACAGGATTTGAAGCCGGCCATGTCATTCATTGAGCACTTAAGATGATGATGGATAAGATACCTCCAGAGCTTGCAGTTTCGGATTTAAACTATGATTCACGAAACGGGTGGAATCAAGCTCCGGATTCCGATTCCGATTCCGATTCCGATTCTTCCGATCCAGATTCTGAAGATCCTCACCTTTTGAGGAGGAGGAGGAGGAGGAGGAGGAGGGATAGAAGACCTTCTTGACTGCATTGAACCATCTTCCCATTATGACATGTGTGTGTGTGTGTCTGTGGTTCTTAATCAAGGTTGAGAGGGTGATGAATCATCGGGATTAGCAGGCCTTAATTAGAGATTAAGGACTAATGACAAGACCTTAATGAAGATTAAGGGGATTCCATTCATTCATGACTCCCATGTATCTGTGTGTGTGTATTTATGTGTGTAGAAAAATGTCTCTTTGCCTTTCCTCTTACTTTCTTCTTCTTCTTCCTCTTCTTCCTCTTCTTTCAAAATGTGACCCTTCACTTTCTCCCAAATTCCCTACTTGGTGTACTTAACAAGTCTTCTTCTTTCATGCCTCACCAATGTTCCTTTCCCGGCTCGTCCACACTGGCCATGAATTGAATCCTCCGCCCATTATTTCAAAATGCTCGTGCTTGTCTTTTCAATGATGCGGGCGTGATGGGATCAAGTAAAATGTGTATGTCCATGTCACGTGTGCTTGCATGAGGATGTTCATCATTTGTCAAGCAAATAAAGTTAGGGTGGTGCCTCACAATAGAAGCTCATTACATCCTTAGCAAATTGTCGACGCAATGTGAGAGAGACAGTCGGATCTCATTGCTAGACAGGGACAATGAGGAAAGGTCAACATTTGCTAAAAAGTACAATTATCACTTTGGATCTTGGGTCTTTTGTTAGCTAACAAACTCAAATTGGTATAAGGAGTACGTAGATCAGCACTATAGATTAACCTTCAAGCATAAGAATACATCTCATAGTTATTGAGAATTCTAAAGAGTTCAAAGGCATGAAAGGTCTGAATATTGTCAACATATTATTGAAGCTCATTTCCCCAATTGGTTAATGAATATATGTAGATAACTACTTGGGAAGACAAAATCATACTTGGTTAAAGAAATCATGCACTCGTTTTCGAGGGATGAGATTATTTCAGCAAAGGACGAATAACATAAGGACTAAAGAACTACCATGTACATCGATAAAACTCTAGAGATTTGCATAGTAATCCTCTCTTTTATTATAAGGCACTACCAATACTACCTATGTTAGGGGTTTTATTCTTCTGTAAAGTTAATGAAGCCCCTAGAAAGATTTGTAACAACAAGAATGAAAGCCTAGTAGGAATGCTCATTGACACAATTTCTCACATCCACATGAAGTGCATTCTAAATGATTGTACATTAGACAACACTTTTTGTTTACATGCATCTCCAACTACATAACATGTAGACAAAAAGTCTCGAGCATTATATTCCTCAAAGACTGATAGACCCAAGAAAAGCCAATAATCAACTACACACCAAAAATCGGTGTCACCAATTGTTTTCAGGACTAATCAGTATCATAGCAACAGTGGGGAGAGGGGAAGTAGATGCTCAAATTTTACATGGGATCATGATGCAATGCTCAAAAACGAATCAAAGCTTTTCAATATCTTTATGTCAAGTCATGAGTCAATTTTCTCACTGCAACCCCAAAACAAAATCACAATGGACATTTGTATTTGGAGAATGAAGATATATTCAGATAACGGAAAAAATACAGATCAAAATTTCCAAGGCAAAAAGAATAGCGCATCACAAAGTATCTAGTGGGCTGCCTTAGTATTAGCATCATTTCAAATCAATAATAATATAAAACTGAACACCGATATCAATGTAAACATTTTTCGTTTGAAGCAGAGACATCCATGAATCATGTGTCAACGATTGCATTAGAGACTAAACATAATGATATCAGAACAGAGTTGGATGGCACAAGGGAATCGTTATTAAGCTCTGTGAATTGCTAGGCATCACTTGACAGTTTCATTTGTTCACCACAAAGATACATATTAGCAATATAACATTTTTTACAACTAAAGCATGGCACTCATCGTTCCTCTCGTCCACATACGTGTTGTGCATGTATATTAAACAGAGTATACTTGCACTCCTCCAGTTTAGGTGAACAAACACCAAGTCTTTTTATGGTAGTTATCAATCATGACTTTTAACAGAATAATGTGTACATGCTCTGGCTCTATCTTTTAACAGAATAATGTGTAATGGTACATCTTAAAGAGAGCAAAATGCTCAATGTCTGTTCAATCCATTAGGTACAATGAGAAAGTAATATTGGTGTGGCTCTCTAGGTATGATCCAACAAGTTAATATTGAGTTGGAACAATATTTCCTGTCAATAACACTAACGCATCAAATCAGAGTTTATGAAGTTAACATCATCGAAAGATGAAATGTAATTTCATTTGAATACCCAAAAACAATATAAGAACCTCAGGCAACTCAATGATGTTAATAAGCAGAACTTTATTGATCCTCCAAGGTAAAATGATATCACTAACCTTTTTGTATAGTGTTCAACATGAAGTAAGTTCCAATATACAGCAAGAGAGAGATTTCCATGATACGACAGTTGAAGGCTCCAAATATCCCCAAATATAGTAGAATAATGCATACACTAGGGAAAATGAGTGCCTTCCAATGGAAACAATTGATCTAGAAAGGTGCTTCAAGGGGTTCATCCCACACTTCTCCACTGCCATGAGAAACGTCCTCACCATTCTCCTCCATCGATAGGCGTATGTACTCATGATGAGCAAACCTATCCCACTCAGTAAGCGTCGGTTGCTCTCGCTCCTGAAGGTTTATATCTACTCCATCACTAACATCCTTAAATTAAACATGTAGGTAACAAATAGGGTGGGTATTACCTGACGGATGAGATTGGGATCCCTCATCTCAAAAGCCACAAACTTGTTCATATTGAAGAGAACATTGAAGAAATTCCCTGACAACTTGCATCTCTTTAGATCTCGCAATGTCAATATTCCTTCCTTCTGCAAAACATTTGATACCTTTTATTACTAGTGGAAAACCTCACTACATATTGAGATGCAGGTATGAAATTCATGGTGGCAATCTAGTCTTTAAAAATCACTCAAAAGTAAAACTGCAAATTTGTCTTTTCTATTGAGGTAATGCCCATTACATAGATTGTCTAAGTAAATACTGAACGAACATGAAGTCATTAAGACAATGACCGAATACAATTACCAGAGCTCCAGCAGAACATATAAAACAAAATTGACCCATTGGTCAAGATTGTAGACTCTAATTACAATAAATACTAATTACCAATATGAGTTCATGGGGGTTGAAGATATACCTCTGGGCCAATCATATCTATCATCTGACATAAGATATCCTCAAACAAGACTAGTTCATGTGTCATACATTCCATCCGATGGAGCTGCTCTTCGTAAAAATAAAGCATCTCCTTTCGTGTGATGGTGCCATCACAATCCAAATCAATACAGTTAAACCTGATGCACATACAATTTTCATTGCTCATGTATACAATTAGAGATATCTCTCAGTACTTATTACCAATTAGCCAGCTAGCATTAACTGTTATCATGTGAACTATCAAAAAACTCACCACCATTTTAACTTTCGCATTTTGTAAATAAGACTTCATTAAACTTTAATATTAAGAGTGAAAGAGAAAAACAGAAAAAGTGGTGGTACCAATACTCGAGACTTGGTTCTGATGTCTTGTCTTCTTCAGATAATATAAACCACACAAAGTCTTCATATCCCATCTTTCCTGGTACCTTGCTTGTGAATTTTCTGGGAGCCTGAAGCAAAACGCACATGCACAATCTATGACATATTCTAATCATATATTTTACTTGTGAACTTTCTACAAACACGTATGGCTAGGTTAACCCCCACAAATACCTGAGAAAACATTCTATCCACAATTCTCCATGTTAGTGAATGATTTCCATACCGTAAAAGGTCATCCTTATCAATAAGGAAATCATGATCAGTATCAAGTTCCCAAAATTTGCAGTATATCACATAGAAATGCTCATAGGAAAAGTATCTGTCAAAATACACGAAATCTGAATCAGCATTCAAATAGTTCATTTTAAGCATAGTTTCTTTGATTTCATTGTATATTTATACACACATTTGTGGGTGTAAGATCTCATTGATGTTCCTACCAGTAATATAATATATATCACAAACAAAAATGTGTGTGTTCTCAGAGACATAAAAACCTGATAAAGAATAGTGGCTTACTTCAGTACTCTGTTGATATCATCTTCAACATCAACTTGTTGAAAAGCACTGATTAGGTTGCTACGCTTTAATTCCCTCAGTTGCATATAACCATTTCCTGACCTATTTACATGATAGAAAATTCTGTAGATGACGGTTTCAGCTGCTCAATCACAAATAAAAGGAGATCAGATTTAATCGATTTAAAGTTTGAAAGCATAGACAGATTGCAATGTAATTTGGATAAGCCTTAGTATGTAATGCATGATGTATCTATACAAAAAAGATAACACATCACAAAATATGTCATTGATGAATAAAAGGAGATTGACAAATTCCAATAAAACAAAGAAATATACCAAAAAATGACCTATCACCAAACATGTCATGAATCATAGAATAGCACGAGTGAAAGATGACTGGCACCATGTACAGACAGACAACGGCAAGATAGAAGCTTTGAGCTTTGGGAGTTCTCATTTACACAATGAATTAAAGCATAAGAGTTGAAATAGTTGGTATTCAACATCTCTCAGGATGTGCAATAGAGAAGGCAAAACCAAAAAAAAACAACTTTTGACATTGCTGATTCAATGTTTGAAATAGGCCTGCTGTTCCCTATACATCCCAGGAAGGAGTCCGTTGTAATAAATGTTCAAGGGATGTCCTCTTCATGTCCCGCTATGCTGAACTATGTGGTCTGACCTACCATATTCAGTCTCCACTACTGAATATACATGACTGTGCTAGTAAATAAATCAACATAAAAGAAGACCTAGTGGTAAATTTGGTGGTAAAAACAGTTCTAGGATTGAATGATGTACTATTTCCAGTTGAAGAATCACCACAGCAGATATTCCTTGATGAGTCAAATAGCCAAGTTTCAGAAGGTGCAAATTACCATATCTTTCTTGGAATTCTGGAGTATCATGAAGAAATTCCAAGCCTCGGTGTGTTGCCAGCAGCTCCTTTAAAACTGGTTGAAAATCACGCTAGAATACCATGTAAATGTTATCCATATGAAAAAACTAGGAAAATTATTTCTTTGCAGAACATGGAAAAATGCACTAAATAATCGATGAATAAAATCAATGCACGTCTAGATTCACTTAATCAAACTGCACAAAAACTTACACCATAAAGGCAACCATAACCATAGCAGTGGGAAAATGTATTGCCATGCACATTTATGAATGCGCTTTATCATCATATTCCCAGAAAGAAAACAGCATACTCACATATGTCAGGTATGAGTTTTCCGGTTGTTTCAGGATAGAGAATATTCGTGTTGGCAAATCTGCAGATATCAAATTGTTTCCCATCCAATAATCAACGAATGCATTTCTGAAACAGAGACAAGTCATTCAAAAAGTGATCCATCTGTATAATTTGTACCCAAGACGAGGAAACATATCATGGCATTGAGGTAAATCTGCCAACACATCGATAGCATAAACATTATAGTAAGTAAAGACCCACCTAGTAACCAGTCCAGAATCATGCACATCAATTTTCTTGAATAACAAGGTTGAAAAGAAGGACGGTAGTCTGCAAACATCTTTTGCAACTGGTATAAACGCTGCACAATGATATAATATGCAATTAATAAAACACAACATAAACATCTTTCCATCTACTTAAGTTCACAAGACTTTTGCATGTACACAGATATCAAAATGAACAACCATTGTTTGCATAGATGCATGACCATTTCTTTCCTTAATATACCACTTGTTCCAGTAATAAAACAGATGAAGAACTCAGTGCTGTTTCCTTGACCACAGTGGAACAGTGGAGAAACAGTGACAGTTGAAGGTTGGCCCTGAAGAAGAAATATTTGTTAAAGGCAGAACAGTACAGTGTGAACATTTCTCCCATGTCAAATAATCAATGAGGCCAACTATCTATTCCCAAGAAGGTAAACTTTTCAACCTTTTAAAGATAGAACATCTCAGACATTGAGTTGGGTTATATATGGAGTCATTGGCATCAGCATGTTGACAGCATCTACAAGTAGAGATAGTCTCTTTTGCAACAATAATAAGCTTTATCATATGCATAAACAGCATCGGCTGCCCTTGGCTCCACATAATGGAATTTAAGATATAAGATTTCATACATGGGGAGATGAGCATCCTAGCTACCTTCTTAGACTGCTCTTGTTCTCTCATTTGCTGCATACTTTCATCATAATTAAAAGATCCATTACTCAGCTACTATTTTCAGACATTTGTGTTAACAAATTTGAAGGTTTTTATGCTGTGCGATATTCACTTATGAAAAAATCAAACATAGTTTTCTAGGTGGGCTCCCATCTGAGAATTGTTTTTGCTGGGAGGCGAATGGAAGTTTTCCATTTAGCCAATTGGCAGTTGTTTAACACATCCAGAGTATATTATGATTCCGTATTGGTAAGCCATTTAACATATGTCTGATTGTCAATAAAAAGTATCTCAAACATAGCAACTCTCATTCAGATGGACAATGTTGCAACTTTCCCATAGTATTTCCCATCTCCAGAGATGGAACGTTGAAAATGTGTGATAAAATAGCAAAAGATTCGAACTGATCAAACAATGAAAGAATCTTGCTAACAGACTATATGAATCCATATGGCATATGATATACATAAGAATATTCACACAATAGTACAGCAGAAATTAGATACTACAAAAAAAATGGTACCATGACAGGGTAAGCCATCTGGATAACCAGAAAAAATCTCATCAAGTTTACAGAGGCACTCTTCAGTGATATCCTTGGGAGGAGGTGTACCCTCTGGGAAGTAGAACTGCAATCAACACCATAACAAGAATAAGGTATAAGTACATACAAATTGCAAAAAAACAGAATATACCAAGTGACCATAACCTGTGGTATAATTTCACTGGTTGGTTCACTAGATTTCCGAAGAGGAGATCCTGCAGCAAATGGTCCAGTTCCACCTCTGCGCATGGAAGATTTTGGAGATAAAGGTGCACCTGATGCACTTCTAGGTGATAGAGGAGGTGTGCTTCCAGATGAAAACAATGAAGGCATATTTGATCCAGAAAATGTTGTATTTCCAATCCCAGGTACAGACAAGGACACCCCAGCTTTGGCCTCCTCAAGCAGTGATAAAACCTGCATGTATAGATCTCTGTTTACCATAATGTTCTATGCATTGATTTCTTATAAACATATATGCAATATCATCGTAATATGGCCTTTTCAGAATTTGAGCTCTAGAAGTTCATATTTTCATAAGGTCAAACTACCAATGGATAGACCTTACAATCAATAAAAAAACATAAATTAGAGCCAGTAAAACAATTAGTTTATTCTTCTTATACTAAACTAGAATCCGCACTAACTTTTAAGGTCGAAGCACATGAATAGCATGAGAGAGAGAGAGAAAGAGAGAGTTATATAAGCATTTTCCAGAAGAAAAACTTGTGACGTATAGGACAAGTTTTTAGGACATACAATATCCATTACATTTCCAGTTAGGGGTGATAAAAATAGCACAAAAATACCTGAAAGGAAGGAAAATAATTAACTCAGAAATTTCTTAATAAAGCTTCAAAATCTTAGACTAACTAAAACTGATGTGAATTCTAAGAAATAGGAAGAAAGAAATGGCCTCTTATTATATCAATCTACACTAAATGCACCATTCTTACGATCAAAAAATAATTAAATGCTTTTAAAATACAAGACCACCCTCTAAAAATATTTTCTTGTTTAATGGTGACTATATGCCCATTCACAAAATAATGCTACCAATATTAGCACTGGGCAAGACAAAAATGGGCCAACCGAGCAAACTTATTCTCCCAATAAACCTGCAAATACATTTCTGTGGATATTATGTCTATGTCCACAACAACCACTCCACTTCCAAAACATGAGGGATCTCATTGATAATATACATGTTCTCCACTGATTTAGTATATAGCAACAACCATACATAGAGCTAGCATGTCCTACCATTTTTTGCATCACATCCACCTCAAGTTTTTCCCATGTTTATGCAAAGATCATAATTATGATTCATGAAAAATGGGAGAGCAAGCAAAGGATGAGGTGATTTGCACCAGAAATGGCAAAACATATTTCTAGCAAAGAACTCAGAAATACAACAATCCATATGCTTTGCTCACTTGAGAAATGGGATTAATTGCTCATACCTGACCTGTAGGATATCAGTAACATGCATGATTTTTCTACAGTTTTCAGCTTTTATAGTTGCATGCGTACTCAAAGGATTCATGTCAAGGTACATACTTTTCTGGTTCTACAGAAAAGGGATTGATTATGTACACTCCTTCTAAATGCAATTGAAACATGAAGGTTAGTTACCATCAATTTCACGTGTCCAAGAGCTGAAAAGAGAGTAAAATAAAATACCCGAGTTAGCTTCTGTCAATTTCATGTGCCCAAGGGCTGAAATTGAGGCTCTTTATGGTAAGGGTCTCTTTTCTATGGGATATGATTATGCAGTTTGTCCAAAAGACAATTGAAATATCAAGGCTCCATTTTTTGTCAAATCCATGTGCCCTGTGATTCTATTTGAAGGGATAATACATATCATGAATCAATAGTTAATTTTCCAAATAACAATCAGACTCCATACAGATTTGAGATCTACTTAGTATGTGGTCATGTTAGCTTTCAGCAGAGACAATAATGCAACATGGTATTTCATCTCGTCTCTCTTGTCTCAAGGAGGAAGGGAAGGGGTTGGATCCACAATGTTGTCCTTATGCAAATGGTAACAGTAGAGTTTTTTGAACTACATTCATTTCATCTCGTTGTCAGACATGCATACATGCATAATTGTGTGTGTGTGTATACATGTATGTAGAGAGAGACGGATATTTGCAAGGTTTAACTTACTAGTCGTTGCGTTTCCGGTATAGAGAGCCAGTGAGTAAAAAGGTCCTCGAGATGGAGCTTGGCAGGGTTTTTAGGATTAGGGTTAAGATGCAGTTTAGGGTTGGGGAAGTGCGTGTGGTCGAGGCGTTGCAGAAGGTCCGGATCCAACGAGCCCACGTCCATGGCCATGACCATCGCAGAATCCATGGTGCAAAGGAACCCACTGCTTCGTCGTTGTCTTCTTCTTCTTCCACTACTACTACTTCTTCTTCTTCTTCTTCTTCTTCTTCTTCTTCTTGGCAAAGGGGGTCGTGGGTTCAAATCTCACACATTCATTTTGAACCTCAATTTCGTGGCTACCCAAAGAGAGTGAGAGAGCCATTGTAAGTAGTGTTTTTCACACGCATTTATGTATTAATATAATTGTGTGTTCTCACCAAAAGAGAGAGAAAGAGAGAACGTGCGCAGCCACATAATTGAAGAAGGGTATTTATTAGAAATAATGAATACCTAGGGGCATCTGAAAATAGTGAGAGAGAGAGAGAGAGAGAGAGATTCTATTATTGCCTTCGGAGGTCTAATATGACCAATGAAGGACTTCTCCTCCTTTACACAACAACAATAGAAGTGACCACTAACTAACTACACACGACCTGTGTGGCCATCATCATCTTGTACTTCAAATAAATCTCCATGTGTTTGCTTGCCTCCCTGTTTGCCCATTGTGATGGCTCTCCACATTGTCTCTCCAAAAAGGTGATCGCTTTCGGGATATTTCCAAGGTTTTGACCCCCCACCTTTGGCTCTGCCCGACTGCATCCCTCGTATTAATATTTTGAATGCGGGTTCAAATCTGTGTGTGTGTGGAAGGAAGGAAGGATTTGTGTGGTTGCTCACGAGGTGAGGACATCATGTCATAATAGAATGTGTGGTATTCATGCCAACTTGTTCTTGTCAACGATTGACACTCAAGTTGGTTGGTTGGTTGCGTTGCTTTTTCATATGCATAGATTGTCTATGCCTTTATTGCAATTGTGGATAAATCTTGACCCATCGGTTGGGGTTGGACATGTTTGTTTTATTCATGGGAAGTTACAATGAACAAATCAACACCCACTAGTTGGTTGGTTGGTTGGTTATTGGGGGCGTGTTTGAGGTAAAACTTCTACCACCATTGATTGTGTGCCTGTGCTCGTGGAAAAATGTGGGGCACACATTTGTTTTTTCATTCATAAGGGGCTTGAGGCTAGACAACTTAGAGTATGAAAAGCACAAGGATCGGGTTGTATTGCCAAAATTTGTGAAAATAGTGAACCTTCTCAAAGCTCAAGTTGCAAGCAAGAGCAAGGTAGCATCTATTTTATAATAACATCTTAAGGTAACGAGGCCACACAAGATTTTTACTGAAAGCATGAACTTGTCACATGGGTTGTGAATTTAGCAACGAAATCACTTTTTGTTTGACTTTAAAAAAAAGAAGGTTATCCATTGGAAGAAGAGTCGTCACATTTTCCGTTCATTTCACACAACAAATGTTTTGCATAAATGGCACTTCTCTCTCCCTAAAATGAATAATAATCACATGTAATACAATTTCAAACCATATTTTGTGATAGATAATCTACATGGTCACGTTAATTTACATGCTATAATATTATTACACAATAATTCTCATTTCACAAAGGCAATGTGATTGTTTCTAATACTATGCTTGTGGAAGACATGTTGGTTCTCTACTCTTACGCATCAAAGTGTTCTAAAGTTCTCTAGCATTCTTTTTCTTTTTACCCATTGATAGTTAGAAGACAATGCTAGAAATATTGAATTGTATATAAACTTGTATACTGCAAGTTCATTCTTGCCATAGACCAATTGATTGAGCAAAAAAAGACTATTATTGGGTACTATGTTCAATTTCCTGTCAAAATATAAATGTATTGCTTGTGTTTAGTATTTATCCATTGTTGATTGACACACAAGCAATACATGGATTAATTTTAATCTTATCCATATATTTTATTTTTATTTCTTTAAAAAAAAATAAAGATTCACCTTGGTATTAATGGAAAGATACCCAAAGGCTAGAAAGAACGCGTACATTAAAATATAATCACCATACCCACATCAACCAACATGTCGAGTAGCAAAAGCCCTCATGAAGGGTCTTTCCAAGACGGGGGGTGGAAAAAGTCATCTTGGTGGAGCATATCTCCACTTTATTCTCTCCCAAAAGAGGTGAAGACCTCTGCCTTTTTCCAAATTTCTCAAAAATGTTATTGCTTACAAAACACAACATCAAGCTCGCCAGTTATTGCCTCATATTGACCTCTTCGAGTATGCAGGAGCATCAACCATATCTCCTTGACTAACTCAACCACATTTTGTTTGACTTTCTGAAGTACACATTTACATCTTGACTTCCACAACACCCAAACTACTATAGAAGATATTGTAGACCAAACCTTGTCCTCTTCCAAATAGATGATTGTTATCGTATAAGAGACCTCCAATATATGTCTTATCTATATATTTCTCGCACATTATGCAATTAATAACACCTCTTAGATTGCTAATTAAGTTTAATTAGCTAACAAATAGAAGAAGACGACGGAGAAGAATGTCATAAGAGTTCGTAAAACAAACAAAATGTTTTACAATTTAACAAACAATATGATAATATGACTTCCCATAACAAACAAAATCTCACACAATATGAAAGCATTGACTTTATATGCATTATATAACAAACATTGTATGTTGCAAAACCAAGATTTTACTATTTAGAAGTATGGACACAGATTTGTCGGCACGGTCATCTAGCTTATCGAGTTTATTCTTTGCAATAAGGTTATGGGTTTGATTTTGCACCCATCATAATTTATACTCCAAAACTAGGAACATACATATTCATGATTTGCTTCTCAATAGTGGTTTCACAACATTCATATTGACATTTACATATGCTTGCAAGTATGTTGGAGGAGCTTCCTAGTATATTGAATGCAACCACACCTTAAATAAGAATATGCCACATAAGACAACCCGTCAAACAATGTTATTTATTCATTGTTACGTCTAATTATTTGCAAAAGAATGAAAAAGAAGCATAGGATTACATTTGGCCCGACCACCACATTTCCTTTATTTACAAGTAATGGCAAGCACTTGGAACCTATAACAATATCCCTCTTGAAGCATATATATTGTCTATATACCACAAGAAGATTCAACAACAGTTCAGTTGTTGGTATTCGCTCCTATTGCAACTTGTAAGCAATATCTATATACACAAATTCGCAATAATTTAGAGAGCTATTACTAGCTAGAATCGGCCTAACCGAAGGTCTTTTCACCACTGTAGTGGACATACAAAAAGCCGTCCTTGTCTTTCGACTCCTTATATATTGAGGCCATTAAAGCCGCTACAAACAATGGCTTCCACATTTAATTCACTTATTTCAAGGCTTCAAAGTTTAAACAAGCATTCCAGTAGGTACGCACTGAGATGAGATTCAACAAACATTCTATTACAAAAAATGAGATTGAATATATATACATACTTATAGGTGGCAATGCATTTCCCACGAAGATGAACAGTGCTTGCCCTGGGGATAGGTGAAGTCTTTGGGTAATGATATAGACAAACTGACCAACTGTCAAATCCTCCGGCACTAGGAACCTGAAACACATTAAAAAGTTTCCGGCTCAAAACTGATCATTACTTAGAAAAACAGCAAAAAGATTGTCAAATTTCAAGGTTCACACATACTTCTTTTTCTCCATGTCTGGCATGGCAGTTCTATAAGCTTTTTCCACAATCACCTGGTGGAGAGAAATGTGCAATCACCCGTAAAGAAATTTCTCAATGCTTGATCATACACAACACGAAACAATCCTTACGAAAAATTCCCCATTTTGAAATATCCAATGGTTAAAAGCAGGGACTCAAATTCATGTAGACGATTCACATTCATTGGCTTTCATCTACAGCCATAAACTGAGCTTTCCGTGAAAATTCATATCTAAAACCCATACTTGGCTAACTGAGCTTTCCGTGAAAATTCATATCTAAAACCCATACTTGGCTAGTCCACTCATCCATAGCCTTGTACTTAGCTAGTTTTTTTATCCATTAACTTGTACTTGGATTCACAAAATTTCCATCACGATTGCAATTAGCTTGACCGAGATTGTTTTAACCCCTAGGCACACCATGGTCACAACCAGATTCCCTGATGAGTCCTTAAGAGGGGAAGAACAGCAATATGTCCCTCACATTTTACATATTCCTTAGAGGAGAAATAATCAAATGCTAGATCCCAAACATTTGCATAGTCCCTGAATTTTTCAAAAATCCAGAGAATACACCCTTTTCTATCTGTCTTTTAAGTGATTGCCAGAATGAATCTGGAACTTCGATTTTTCTTCCCCGAAATACTCCAAACATTTTTCTTTCCCTTGTTTTACCAGACACATCCCCTTCCGTTTTTCTTCGGCAATTATCCGAATAAACCTCGGTTTCCTGAATTTACAGAAACTACCCATCAGGATGAAATTAGGAGATGAACAGAACTACTTACAGGAACTCGGCTGGGGTACTTCTCACGCATCTTCGAAGCCTTGGAGAGCCTCTCCTCTTCAGATATCAAAAAAGAAGAAGAAGAAGAAGAAGAAGAAAAGAAATTTAATTAAACTCCAATCAAATAAAGAACAATTCAATTTCGGATAAAAGAATCTGAACGGAACTAAACAAAAAGGGCATGGGGATGGGGGGCATTAGAATTTAGGACATGAACTAAACCATAAACCCAAAAAACACGAAGTAAAGAACGTGAAGAGAAGAAACACAGGAATTAATTTTCATGCATTACCAAAACTGAAGTCCTTCTTGAATGACGATTCTTTCCCCATCGCTGTTCTGTGTTAGACAAGGCAAAGCAATGGAAAGCAGGGCAGGGCTATACGCACATACATACATGATAAGATTAGATTACTGCATACATACTCACTCTCTACTACCATTTATGATTTTACAAAATTTCCTATTTGCCCTTCTGTGTGTTTTCAGAGGATCCTCTCAATGTTTTCCTGTTTTATTTTTTGCTTGGCCTAGACACTTGTTGCTCGATTAACACGTTGTCGAATTGGTGAGTCCCATAACCTGCTTTCGGTTTAAGTTCCGGATGATACTCCTTGCTTGATTAACACCTTCTCAATTTGGTTGAGTGCCATAATCTGCTTTCAGTTAAGTTCCCAACGATACTTGTTGCTTGATTAACACATTGTTGAATCGATCGAGTGCCATAACTTGCTTTCGGTTAAGTTTCGATCAAGTGTATGTAGCACGTAGAGAAGTACGGGTAAGAATTTTGAGCACATGCCTTCATTCATTCATGTGGAATATCATTCGACAACACGCATCATAGTGTAGCCCCCAAGTAGATTGATTGCATTTGTCTTGTTGTTTGTGTATACGAGATTTGGAGACTAGAAGGTACTCAAAGCACCAAGGGTGCATACATAGCCAAAACTCACAATATCAATCTCAAGCAGGGCTAATAACTCTTTGCAACCATGACATGACTTCTCGACGCGTAAATAAAAGGCAATGTATGTATGAGGTATGTAGTGAAAGGACCTCCAACAATATACCAATAACCTCATGCATTTTTACAACAATGAGGTCATGTTACCGCATCTTTCCAATCTAATATCACCTGTGAATCCTTGGGCACAAGCGCTCATTTGTTTATCATGTTTGAGAGTGCGACCCTTACACAATTGCACGTGGTAATAACAATGTACGATGATGACCTATGAAGTTGATCGAGCAACTAAGAGAGCGATTTTCTTTTATGTGCATAAATATATATGTATGTATGTATGCTATGCATGTATGTATTTTGTGTAGGTTATGTATGTATCTTATATGTATGACTCACGAGTGTATGTTATGTATGTATGTATGCTATGCATGTACGTATTTGTGTAGGTTATGTATGTATCTTATACGTATGACACACGAGTGTATGTATGTTGTGCATATTGTATGTATGTATTTGTGTAGGTTATGTATGTATCTTATATGTATGACTCACGAGTGTATGTTGTGCACATTGTATGTATGCATGTATGTATGTATGATGTGTGTGTGTGTATGGTACATATTTATATTGTATGTATGTACATATATGATGGCTTCCAGGTTTCAGAAAAGGATAAATAATGAGAGCTTTTGGATTGGGAGAGCATGGGCGGCTTTCTCAGGAAGATTTTCGGTCATCTGGGATTCTTCAAAGACGACAGCGATCTGCAGGACAGCGGTAGAGGAGTTCCTACCAAGATTTCCCGTAACCTCAATAACAACAGGCCCTATAATCTCCCCCCTGTCGTCTCTGAATGCATCCCTGGAGCTGGAGGTATCCAGGTATTTACAGCTTTTCTTTCTCTTTCTCACATATATATATATATATATATATTTTGCAAGGGATAGTGGATACCTGAATGATTCGGATTTAACAATAGATGAAAGTCTGTTGAATCAGTTTGTGAAATGGTTCTGATCTGATATGTGATCCATGCCTACTAAGAATGTAGATTTATCATGTTCAATGCTTTAAGTGTATGCTCTAATGTTAAGCTACAGTTATTTCATGGTTATCAACATATATGTTCTAATGAGTGTCACTCAAGGGCAATGTCCTCAACTGAATGCTCGGATGAATCTATATTCACATGGTTTGATCAAGTGGGCAAGGCAGAATTTTCCTAAATAGAGAACTCAGTTGAATCTGTGTTCGCACAGTTCGTTCAAGTCGTAGAACACTCAGGTGAACCTAGGTGTGTAAGTGTTGTTCAGGTGATCAAGGGGAATTTATTCAATGAATCACTAGGGTAAATCTTTGTTCAACAAGGGTCGTTCAAGTGGTCATAGTGAAATTTCCTCAGTAGAACACTCGGGTGATTCTGCATCTGTATTCACATTCCTTGTTTAAGTGGTCAAGGGGATTTTTCTCATAAACAAATAAGGTGAATCCACCATCCTCAATCATGGTTTGTTCGAGGAAGAGGAGGAGAGTTGAGGTTCTGATCAAGGTCTATTTTTCATACATTGATGCGCATGTTGTTGGTTTCATTGTGAATTCCTCGAAGGAAAGTGCTCAGCTTGTCGCATTTAGGTGTGTAACTTTCTTGCAGAAGAGTATCAATACTCTACGCTCTACAGATATTTACCATCCAGATGTTATGGTAAGAGAGATTTAATATCAAGCTTCTTCCCCATGTTTCTTAGTTCTTAGCATTTATGACCCTCCGAAAGGCAAGCAGCAGCATTAATGATTCTCAATAAAGTCCAATCCCATCTCTGACTGGACGTTTTTCTTTCATGACATAATTGTATATACCCACTTGAATTTATTGGTTTGTGGCTCTTCTATGAATGTTGAGACATCAAGATGTTTATTTGTTTCCATCTTCTGTAAACCTAGTAGTTCTAGTAAAAAAAAGAATAGGACATATGATAGAAACACACATATATTGTGAACAAATTCAGCAAATAACACCAAGACCATGATTGCTAAAAAGAACTTAAGACTGTGAAATGGGTTCATCATCACAGATATTAGTCTTGATAATAACATAAATTCCGGCATCTGATGTCCATGCCAAACAGAAACAATCATGACAGAATTGAGAAAATTGAAGAATGCTTTGCATTCTCATCCTCAAAAACTATGGCTAAGGAGGATGAGTTTGTCTATCTTTGGAGATGTTTTATAAAAAGTTAAAAAAGCTTGTAAAAGAATATGATTGCGGAAGCTAATAGCAAAAGAATATAGACACAGGTTTAATGGTAACCTTACATGGGAGAGATAGAGAGAGCAGAACAATAAACTCAATTCAAAATAATAACACTCTGTACATACAATGTGCTCAGTGAGCACTTTTATACAAGTCCTTACACGAACTGACAGAAGTACCGACATGTACTTCAATGCTCATACGAGCGATTCACACTGACTCTTAAAAATATGCCTACATACTAGGCTAGATTCGTAGGCCTCTAACGGCCTACCGGTTCCAATCTGATCCGGCTCTTGGTTCCAGATACCATCCGGACACTGATCCGGTTCTTTGTTCCGGACTTTGATCCACCTCTAACTTATTCAGCCGATCAGGATCCGGTTGAGCTTGTCCACTCAACACTCCCCCTCAAGCTCAACTTAAGGTCGGATCGCAGTGTCTGTGTCATGTCAGTGTTAGTGTCAGTCAGTCCTCTCCTCTGGCTCCTCCAGATGTCCTCCCACCTTGCTCGCGCCGATCCGGATCCAGTTGAGCTTGTCCGCACAACACTCCCCCTCAAGCTCAACTTGAGGTCGGATCGCAGTGTCAGTGTCATGTCAGTCCTCTCCTCCGGCTCCTCCAGACGTCCTCCCACCTTGCTCGCGCTCCTCGACCCGTCCGGTTCTGCTTTCCACGACCCATCCGGTCCCGCACACCTCGACCTTCTCGGTCGGCTTGTTTGCTCAAAAGGCCCTTCTCAGCTCCTTCGCTTTTGCGACTCCGGCACGTCTCGACCTGTCGGTTCCTCTGTGTCGGTGTCGACTTCCGCTGCCTCCTTGTCCATATGGCCTTCAGTTGATCCGGCTCCTTCGAATCAAGCACCACTTCCGAATTGGGTGACTTCGATTCGTTCCAGCTCTTGTCCGAATTGGCCGTCTCCAATTCGTCCTCAATATCAGACCCTTCACAACATCGGACAATGATCGTGTATTGGTCTTCCTGGCCTCAGTGCTCGATAGTGCAATTGTTGGTTGCTTCTTACTGCTCCAGGAGACCACGGTGCTCCCAAGTGAAAACGCATATCCGGCCCAATCGACATCCATGTAGTTGACAAGCTATCCAGCTACACCGGTCCGATACAACAACCCTCCGTCCTTAGTGCCGCTGATGTACCTCAGTATTCGATGCGCGCACTGAAGGTGCTCCACAGTTGATTGTGCCATGAATTGACTAATCAGTCTGACCGGATAATTGAGGTTTGGCAGGTAATTGAGGTTCGGCAGGGTGATGGTAAGATATATAAGGCTCCCAACTATTTGTCGGAACCTTTTCGAGTCGCATGCCATTTCGGAATTGGGGCGAAGCTTCACATTCCGGTCCAGAGGAGTTGAGATGGATTTGCATTCCGTCATACCGAATTTGAAGAGCATAGTCAGCACATAGTGGTGTTGACTGATCAGTATGCCTTCGGGGGTTCGGATCACTTTGATCCCGAGGAAGTAATGAAGGTCTCCTAGATCCTTCATCTCGAATGATGCTGTGAGCTGGGATTTGACGTGGTCGATTTCGTCCAGGTCGGCGTCGGCGACGACTAAATCATCAACATAAAGTAAAATACTAACCGGCCCGTTTCGACCTTGCCGGATGAAGAGAGAAGAGTTTGATTTCGACGGAGCAAACCCCATCCGACGCAGTCTCAGCGTGATTTTCGTGTTCCAGGAGTGCGAGGCTTGCTTGAGTCCGTAAAGGGACTTTTTCAGTTGGCAAACGACCGAAGTGTTCATTCCGGACTGAAATCCCGGGGGCTGAACTATAAACACCTGTTCATCAAGATCACCTTGCAAGAACGCGTTTTTCATGCCACCACAAGCAAGACATGGACGATCGTCATCTTTGCGACCGGCGCGAACGTCTCATCGTAGTCGATGCCGTGTTGTTGCGTGTAGCCCTTTGCCACTAATTGGGCCTTGTACTAGTTGACGGAGCCGTTGGTGTTGTATTTGACCTTGTACACCCATCGGCAACTTATCGGCTTCACTCCTTTTGATACATTGACTAAATCCCACGTCTCGTTTTCCGTGAGTGCGTGCATCTCTTCCTCCATGGCCTTCCGGCAGTTCGGATACTTAGCCGCCCGCTTCTACGTATATCTCTGGCTCACGCACGGCTGCCACCTTCACCATGTACGCATAATGATGCACCATATACTCATTATACCCGTACCTTTTCACGGGGTTTTTTTGGCGGGTGGTTCGGCACGATTCTTGATTCGCCGATTTCGCGGCCCTCTTGGCCGACGCAGACTTCTCTTTTGAAGATCCCTCGTTGTTTTGTCCAGAGTCGGATCCGCTTGGATCTGACTCAGCTCTGCCGATGTCGTACTCCGGCATCTTCTTCTTCCCCTTTTCTTTGCGCATGAACCATCTCCTCGATTCCTTCCACGGGGAGAGCACGGCCAAGTCATCACTACTCCTTGGCTCGAGATCCGGTTGACCACTCCAGCTCAACCAGTCTGGATTCAGTCCACTCATTCGGAAAGAAGTCGGACTATCGGGCTGTTCGGATTCCGCGACACTTCTCGCTGTTCCGGATTCGACCAAATCATCTATAGCAATCGGTTTGGGCTCGGGTTTGCGTGGAGAGAAGTACCAAGTTATTGTTGACCACGAGGTCGTAGACGAGGAGTGCTTCATCAAAAATGACATTTCAGCTTACTCAGACCGCTTTCAATCAGTGGTCATAACACTTATAACCCTTATGTTCATCCGAGTAGCCGACGAGAATGCACTTTTCGGATTTCGTGTCTAACTTCCTCTATTTTTCCTATGGTACATGCACATATGCAATGTTACCGAATACCCGAAGGTGTGTCAAATTCGGTTTCCGCTCGAAATATAGTTTGTGCGGCGACACCGTTGTCCCTGAGGTAGATATCTGATTCTAGATGTAGACGGTTGTCCGAATTGCCTATGCCCAATAAAACTTGGGCATGCTTTTCTCCTCAAGCATCGCCCTTGCCGCTTCTACCAACGTTCTGTTTCGACCCTCAGCCACGCCGTTCTGCTCCGGCGTGTATGTGCAAGAGAATTACCGTCGGATTCCCTTCGTTTGCAGATAGCTCGTGAACTGGCCGGAAAAGCACTCTTTTTTGCCATCCGATCTCAAACACTTGATCTTTCTTCCGGTCTCATGTTCTACAAGGTTCTTCAAATCCCGGAAACACGAGAATACTTCGCTTTTCTTCTCGATTAGATAGATCCAAGTGTGCCAAGTGAAATCGTCGATGAAGGAGACAAAATACCGACTCCCACCAATGCTCACGTTTTTTGCCGGTCCCCAGACATCTGAATGGATGAGATCAAGCCGATTCCAACTTTGATTCTTCTCATTGGGGAACGGAAGCCTATGTTGCTTCCCTAGCTGGCAAGCTTCACATATTTGGCCTTTCCGGCCACTGAACTTCGGCAGTCTGGAAACTACGTGTTCCGACTGCAGCCCGTGAAGCTTCCAGAAATTGATGTGGCCGATCCGCTTGTGCCACAGGTCGATGTCTGACTCGACCTTCTGCCCTTTTGCAAACATAGCAGTGCCAACATCATTCGTTTCGAGGATAAACATCCTCTCGTCTCGGCGCCCTTGCGCAATGACTTTGCCCTCTTCTTCGATGAAGCACCCAAGGTGCGTGAACCAAACTTGCATCCCTTGATCGACAATCTGTCCAACCGAGACCAGATTCTTTGTGATTGTCGGGATGTGCAGGACGTTCATCAACTTTCCTTTTTGCCCAACAGGGTTGAGGGGAACCTCTCCAATGTGCTTGATGGTATGCGGGGTGTCGTCTCCGGTTTCAACCCCCCTTGGTTGTTCCGGTTTTTCTAGATAAGCAAACCACTCCGTGTGGCTTGTCATATGGTTTGACACTCCGGAATCAACATACCATACCTCATTTGGTTTCGAGGTGCTTGTCTTCATCGAATTGGCCTTGTGTTTCATCACAAAGGTTGGGCCCTGATCCATCTTCGGAACCGGATCCTTCCGCTCCCTCCACGTAGTGTGAGCTTTGTCGGTTTCCCTGTCCGGCCTTGCCGGATCCGGATTTCTCCGAATCGGCGTGCGTCTTCTAGCACTCGCTCTCTCCGTGGCCCTTCCGACCACAGTACCAATAGTCCGTCGCAATCTTGTCCCGCCGGCTCCCATAACTACCTTGACTCCCCGTGCTTGTGGAGGGTCCAGAACTGTTGTCGGCACCATCATTGTGCCTCCAATTTTGCTCTTGTCGGCCGCTTCCACCGCGTGCCGAATCCGCTGCAGTTTACAACATCTTGTTATCAGTGTGCATGCTTGTTGACACACCCGCATGGTTCTCCTCTACTAGGAGCATTGACTGTAAGTTGAAAAACAAGGGAGTATTCTCCCTTGTACAGACTGTCGTCCGGAATGCTCCGAACTTTGACGTTAGGCCCCCGAGACAGACCTGCACCATCTCATCTTCTGCGACAATCATGTTGATAGAGGCAAGTGAGTCACAGATGTCTTTGATCTGGGCCGTATAGTCGGCCACCGACATGTCCTTCCATCGGACATTGCTCAACTCCTATCGGAGTTGCAGGTTCCGGGCCGTGGTGCTTGCGACGAAGACCTTCTTCAGGTTCCCCAAGCTTCCTTCGGCGTCTTGGCGTCCCGGATATGGCTCAGCAGCTGATCGCTGACACTGGACCAATGCAGTACATAACTTTGTTTGCCGCTTGTTCCCAAGTCGGGAAGTCCCTATGTGCCTCATCAGGTGCCGTATCGTTAGCTCCGTCGACATAACTCCAGTAACCGTGCTCGAGCAGGTACTGGTGCATCTTGTACGACCAAGATGCGTAGTTGGATCTGTCGAGCTTCTCCGTCGAGAGCGAGCTAGCCATTCCTCTGTCCATTCTAACCTTGTTTTCTATTTTCTACCAGGTGTTAGGGTTTGTCGTCGGAAATCGCTTGTCAGTTGCAAAGGTTTTCAACCCTCGCGCTCTGATACCATGTAAAAGAATATGATTGCGGAAGCTAAGACAAAACCGGCTCAACTGGATAGCAAAAGAATATAGACACAGGTTTAATGGTAACCTTAACATAGGAGAGACTGAGAGAGCAGAACAATAAACTCAATTCAAAATAATAACACTTTGTACATACAATGTGCTCAGTGAACACTTTTATACAAGTCCTTACACGAACTGACAGAAGCACTGACATGTACTCCAATGCTCATACGAGCGACTGACACTGACTCCTAAAAGTATGCCTACGTACTAGGCTAGATTCGTAGGCCTCTAACGGCCTACCGTTTCCAATCCGATCTGGCTCATTGTTCCGGACACCAATCTAGTTCTTCGTTCCGGACTTCGATCCAGCTCTGGCTTATTCAGCCGATACGGATCCAATTGAGCTTGTCCACGCAACAAAGCTGGGATATAAAAAAACAAAACGAAAAAAATTGTGAATCATCTTGTTCTTTAAATAATTTATATTATTTACATATTTATTATCAACATGCAATTGTTGTCTATTATGTCTTATTAGTATTGTCTAGAGGCAGCGGTATTGTTTTCAATCATTGGGTCATGTAAAGTGATTTCTGAAGTCGCATTTCTAGGATCAAACATTTAAATGTGCTTGCACAAGCAGAAAATATGCGCTTGATTTAAAATAAGCACAACATCAAGCCCATTGTTCAGACTCGAAGTGTGACCTTACTTTGCAACATACAAGCATTATATCTACAGCATTGTGTTTATGTGGTTAAATCTAAGAGTTCTAATAAAATAATTGTTCGACTAAACAATAATTCAGTGAGGCTATCTAGGAAATCTTATATAACATATAAAGGTGATACTTTCAGTGTAGACTTTTATTCATTAGTAAATGTGCGTGCTCTCTTTGCAACCTCCCTAAAAGATTCATAACTATTTGGATGAAGGCTATTTTGTCCATATATATAGGACGAAGGCTATTTTGTCCATATATATAGTTTAAATGAAATGGCAGGGCTTGCAATGCGATGTCATCTAGAGACCTTTAGCTATTAATAAATCTGCATGGTTCTCTTTGCAATCTCTCTAAAAGATTCATTCCTAATTGGACTAAGGATATATATATATACATGTGGATTGCAGGGCTTGCAATGGTATGCAGAGAAGCTTAAGATGGATGAAGATGGTGATGTTGCCCAAGAATTCTTAATTGAAGCCATTACGTCACCCTCGGCTCTGGACAGCCATAACTTAGAAGTCAAGATTCCTGCAAAGCCAATAAGGTTGAAAGGTCCAATATGCATATTGAACGGTAATGTGTATCAATATGTGGAAACTGTTCCAGGTGTACATTCAAAATGCTAATTAAAATAAAACATGGAAGATTTTTTCCTCTTTTTTGTTTTTCTTTTTTAAAGGGTTATTATTACCTTATAGATTTCAATGCAAATTGTTTGCACACATTCAAATGATGATGACGACGACGACAATAGTTTTATTATGTTCAGCTTGAACATTGCCTGTAAATGACATTGTATCCACAGGTTATATAACCTTTTAAGATAATAGAAAAGGTGAATGGAGGGTCTCTTTTTTAATAGAAGGGCATAATTGTTCTATTATGTTCAGCTTGATAATTGCCTGTAAATGACATTGCATTCAGAGATTCTTTATATAACCTTTTAAGTTAATAGAAAAGGTGAATGGAGGGTCTCTGTTTTAATAGAGAGGCATAATTGTTCTATTATGTTCAGCTTGAAAATTGCCTGTAAATGACATTGCATTCAGAGGTTATATAACCTTTTAAGTTAATAGAACAGGTGAATGGAGGGTCTCTTTTTTAACCAGAGGGGACTATATTAGATTAGCATGGATTCAATAGGATAGATTTCAAATAAACTTTATCGCAACACAAACATTTTTTTTAGTTTTTTTTTTTATAATTGTTCATGGCATCTCTTGTTCATGATATGTTATCTTTCCTTACCCAACAATACTGCATATAAGATTGAATATACAACATCATATGCAAGTCAATCATGTATTGTATGGTGCATATAAGTATAAACAAATAAATGTATGCAAATAAATCAAGTACCATCACCTCACCTAGTGAGGGATATTGCGTGAAAAACATATGATGGGTATGGATACCGGTTTACATGGCAAAAGATATAAATGGTTTCACTAGGGAAATATGCCTTTCCTAAGTAGACTACCTTTGCCATAAAAAGTTAGCTCGAGAAGAAACACTTCGGAGTTCCTACATGAATGTATGTATTTCCTTCATCTTTGGAATGTAGTGGGAACAACATTTTCTCAAAATCTTGTACTATGGAAACCTAGATGACTTACCAAATTTGGAACCATGCCATGGTTAAATAGATTAACAATAGCAATGCTAATGTCAAGTAGTTAATGTAATCGGGAGGGACATTGCACACAGAGAAAACTTGTAAGAGTGTCGATAACTGTAACAACTTTGTTTCCAAAGTCTATGTACAGTAGGAGAGCACAATGGCCATCCCTCATCTAATAATTTAATGAGGGGTGTGAGTAACAAACATCGTATGAAATTTGGTAGTGGACAACATAGCTACAAACAATTTCATGACAACATTACCAAAGTGCCCGTTGTCTTCGTGTGAGGAGCACCAAAAGTGATACAACCTTCATCCACGTTTATGACTTGAAAGGGAGAGCAATTGTTATCGTGTTCTCCATGCGACATTATGAGGTCATGTAGGGTTGAAGTGGGGTAAATAGGTTTTTGTAACTTGTTTTTTGAATATAGGTTGACAAAACCACCAATCTATCTCCTTAGAGTTGAACCCCTGAGACAAAGGTGTGGAAAGGAAACTAGTGTGGTTGGTGAGTAAAGTTGGCCATCACCACAGTAGTGTATTACTCTCGTTGAAGCATCATTGAAAAGACCATGAAAGAGAAATTTAGATTGGAGCAACAAAATAGTTCAATAAATGGAAGCAAAAATGCCAATAAAATTATGAACAATGCATTGATGGAGAAGCTTGAAAGTAGCAAATTGAAGAGAATTACATCAATACTTCAAATATATTACTCCATTGTGATGGAACATAATGAATGCCAATTATAAGCTTAAGAGTTAAGTTAAAGAAACAAAGAAGAGATTATACTAGGGTTTTGAAGGTCACTCGACATTAACCCACTCTAGCAAGAAAAATATAAAAGGATTTATTTTCAAAACAAAATGCAATTTCTCGAGCAATGATATATAACAGTGACCTACTTGTTTGCTCTCACCAAGCTATAGTGCATATTTTCAAAGGCTGATAACACAATACCTAATTATGGCATTTTTGTTGAGAGGGGATCCTTGCCCATTTCATGGTCACAGAGGGGCCACTTAAATACAAAGAGATGATAAATGGGCTTAACGCTAATTACATTGCACTGAAACATGGCAACCAAGTTGAGAGAGAAATCTTTTCCTAAGTTCCAATAATGACTTCAAGGAGGGGGTCTAAGGATGGTATCACAATTAGCCACGATGCTCTGATATCATAAAGTACAAAAAGGGGATTCATCTGAACTGTTGTTTCGGGGGGGGGGGAGGATTTGTGCCACACATGTCAAGACCAACGAATACTCATCCACAAAAAGTGTCGAGAGAGAGAGAGAGAGAGAGAGAATCAATGAATATGCAACGTAATAGTTTGCCCACTACTTGTGAGACTACTTGGCAAGGTAATTCAAGAACCAGGGAGGATCCTTGAAAAGTATCTTGGCAATGCCAATTTAGGGATAAGGGATTACGCCTTCACCTTCAATTTGATTCATTGGGACGGGTTGTAAAATCATAGGATTCTCGAGGTTTTCGTCAAGCGGGAGGACCTAAACAAATGATTTCAATAGAAAACCTTAAGGATGTGGTGCACAAGAATCCATATGTAGCATTGGAACATGCTTTGACTAGTTTCATGACATCGGTTGCTCTAAAGGAGCAAGTGCACCCATAACATTGTTGATTGAATGGAAGTGGTAACATGGAATGTGAGAGGGGCTTGTTCTCCTCATAAGAAGTATATATTATGGGAAACATTTTTAAGTAACTAATGGGATGTATTATGTGCAGTTGAGCATAAGTGTCATGGGTTAGCAGGATCCACAGTTCATTTGCGTATATATTCATCATTCTATGTAGGACATCTTAATAATCATTATTTAGGTGTGTTATTAATTGTGCGGGATAAATATTATCCTCAAGTGGTGCATAATGATCCTTATGGTTGGTATTTGGTTCTAGAAATCACGTTTTTTGGCGAGGTTGTGTGGGTAGTTGGGATTTATGCCCCTAACAAAGCCACTCAACATATTGCATTATGGGGCTCACTCCTTCAAACCTTATGCGTGGGCCGTCCAAGATTACTTATGGGTGATTTAAACATGTGTGTCGATGCATCTCAATCTACGTCTAAACATTCAATCATGGATGATCCTTAGCAACTTGCTTGGGATGCGTTGGTTATGGAGGTTTTGAAGTTGGATGTTTGGACATGATTGCATGGGAATGATCCAAGTTTTACTTTCCAATCAACTCAACATATACAAACATGGAGTCAGTTAGATAGAATGTATGTGATGCACGATTCTTTTTTACCGACATCACTTCGTATGACAGTTCTACAAGATGTCAGAACTTCAAATCACTTTCCTATTTGTTTGGAGGTTTGTAGTCATGCAATTGACATGTATAAATCCTTACTTAGAAAGCCTCCATTACGCTTTAACTCTTCTCCTTTGCTTCAACCTCGACTTGATTCTCTCATGGAACAAATTTTGGTAAATTTTTCACAATAAGTGATTCTTAAGGAGTTAAAGCATGGGATATCACGTTACAAAACATTAAGATCATTCATCGTATGTATGGAGTAACTAATGCTCAACGAAGAAGAGGTCTTCTTCGACAATTATCACAAGTTCTCTCTATGTGTAAGGCATTATTGATACATGCACCATTAGACGAGGAACTTTTGGATATCCAAAGTCAATTACAGGTTATTATTTCTCAGTTGCAATGCCAAAGTTATCGTTATGCGAAGATGCGTCAACTGAGGGATGGGCTCATAGATAATCAACGTCGATCTCATTTGTTTTTCCAAGAGAGCTTGTAACGGAGGTCTGAGTGGCCCTTGTGTGAATGAAAGTGGTGGTTCCCTTTTTTCTTTTGTTTTCCCGGGACGTTCTGCTGCTCTCGGTCGTCTTCTCAGCCTACGGTTTTTGCCTGGGGGCTCATCACGAGGGGCTCATTAGGGGCGGGTGGCATTGGTAGCGTGATAGGAATATGTATGTAATTTGTGAGCCCTTAGGGTGGGGTCGGGGTGGGCGGGCGGGTAGCGGGCTTTTTCGTTCTTTCGTCTCGTTTTTCTTGAGTCCATATTCTGTCTCTCGTTCTGTCTGTCTGTCTGTCTGTCTGTCTCATATTTGCTCTGTTTGTGTGTGTGTGTGTGTGTGTGTGGGGGTCTTCGTTGATTTGATTTAGGTCATCATTTCCTTCATTTTGGTGTTTTGTTTTGGTTCTTCTTTTTCTTCTTTTTCTTCTTCTTCTATACCCTTCTTTCTTCCCTTTCCTCTCCTTTTTCTGAAGAAACCCCGCGCAGGAACCGCAGCAGCAGCAGCAGCAGCAAAGCAGTCACGCAAGCAGAGGGAAGAATCACCTCTGTCTTTTCTTTTTTTGCTTGCTTTGCCGCGTACCTCCCTCCTTCCTTCAACACAGCTTCCGCAGCAGCAGTCAGGTAAATCATTCTTTCTCTCTCTCTCTCTCTCCATGCTTTCCTCTTCCCACAGTCTTTCTTTCTCCTCCTCCTCCTCCTCTTCTAAAGAAGAGAACTGTCTTTACGCTCCTTGAGAACATATCTTTCTCCTCTGCATAGCTGCAGCACAAGGTAAACGTCGCTTCTTTCCTGTCTTGCTTCTTGCTTCTTGCTTCTTCTTGCTTCTTCTTCTTCTTCTTCGGAAGAGAACTGTCTTTTAGCTCGTCGAGAACATTTCTCTTCCTCCCATCGTCAGTTTCTTCTCAAGAGAAGAACTGTCTTTGCGTTCGTCGAGAAACTTTCTCTTCGACGCTCTTTCAGCAGAAGGTAAGTATTTGTTCCGTTTCTTCTTTCTTCTTCTTCATCTTTTCTTGCATTTGCAAATCGTACTCTTAATTTTGTCATCTATTATGCGTATATATGTCTGCAATTTAGTTTTTACACAATATACTAGTGCAAGTAGAAGATATTTTCTCTCCTATGAACTGTATAGATACATATGTGAAAATGATATATTCTTGCAAATAGCCTTTAATATGCGTAGGTATGTATGTAGACTTCTAGTTTTTACACCATATATCTTCTCGAGATCTCACATTTTGTGCGGATAATCTTTGTCTGTACAAATCTAGGTCTTACACTATATCTTCTCGCAAGTATCTGTAATTTGAACCATATAATGTGTTTATATATTCGTGAAACTCTCAGTTTTACACCATAGTTGATTGCAAATAATTTAGTTTTTGTCACATTTTTTTCATATATTTGTACAAATTTGGATTTCACATCACATGTTCTTGAGAATAGTTGCATTTTGTAATAAATGATTTGTATATTATGATTTTAGTCGTGAATAGTTTAATTCTGTAATATTTGATTTTAGGCATGAATAGCCATTTATGTCTCTTACTATTTCTGTTAATTTTAGCAGCAGTTGTCTTCATTTTTGTTATTTGGAAATCTCACATGGATCGTCCAGAAAATACTGTCAAAAAGGATAATGACGTTAAATATTTTTCAGTAAATTTTATGCCTTCTACTCATCAACGAAAGCAAAATGCAGTTATAATGCCGTGAAAAATGCAGAAGAAACTGGATCATAACAATAAATATTTAATGCAGTTGGCAGGCATATGTATATTTTTACATAAATGTTTCGCCAATACCCCTTAAGGATAAATAGAGGCAAAGCCTTGAGTCTTTTTTGTTAGTATTATTCAATTCTATCAAGTTTTAACATCTCATACTTCCAGGAAATTATTTTGAATGTCATAGATTGTTAAGACACTAGAACATTCTTGGACTTGTTTGTATTAGCACTAACTTTTATAGTATAAGCTTGTTTGTTAGGAGAGTAGTCTTAACTTGCTAGTGATTTTATTTTCTTCTTAGACATGAGGCGACGGAGTCCTAGTTATAGCCCTCCCAGAAGGGGTTATGGTGGAAGGGAGAGGAGCCCTCCACGAGGGCGATATGGAGGATACAAAGATGCCTCATGTGGTCTTCTTGTTCGCAATATTCCAAAAGGCAGCAGGTGTGTTAAATATCAAATCAAGCAACTTAATCTACAAGTTCTGTTATTGATGTATCTAATTTTGTTACCGTCCATTTGCTTGAATTTTCAGACCTGAAGATTTACGTGTGCCATTTGAGCAGTTTGGTCGTGTCAGAGATGTATACCTTCCACGAGATTACTATTCAGGGTAAGTAAGCACGTGATATTGAGTTGATTCTGGCTCATGGCTAGAGTAGCAGTGGTGTTCCTCAAGACATGGTGCACAAACATGGTCTCTCTTGTGATCAAGATCACCAAAAGATGTGAATTGTTTGTAATGGATTTCCTGTTGTGGTGCATGAATTTAGACCATTCTTGTAGTTATGAACGAGAGTCAGATATGAATACTTTGACAGGAAGAATATTATTTGTTTCATCTTTTGGGATTTTAATTGTATGAAGTTAGTGTTGGATGCCCTCCTTTATGCATTTCAGGACAAGTAGCTAGGTTGGACCCTGACTATAGAACCTTTCACTACTCTTCCCTCTATCATACTTTATCACCTAACTTTGTGGCTTCTTTGAGGCTGTAGATTTGTTTTTCAAAGAAAAAATTTCGAGTGGCCTCAAGAGTTAAAGACTTGAAGAGAAGTTAAGGTGAAGATACTTCCATTTCAACTGAACTGTGCCGGATGCTTAAAGAGACGATGTATAAAGTGGAGCAAAGTTTAGTTCAACTGCTTATTTTCTCTATTGAAGTGAAGACTGTGAAGTTCTTTAAGTTTAATTGAAGTGAAGATTATGAAGTGGAACAATTATTGATTTCATGGCAAGGTTAGCAATCCAAGGGCTTGATTTCTTCTGTATGTGACGCGTATTATTTGGTATGTGGGTAAAGATTATTTGAGTCATATTGCCAACAATGTTTTTTTTACTAGACCCTTGCAGATTCTTTCTTCCATCATTTTTATGATGAGTTCCTGACGTTGAATTCTATGTTGTAATTGCTCTAACATATTGTTGTCTCTATTTTTGTGTGGATTTTGATCTCAAAACACATGCAGGGAGCCTCGAGGGTTTGGTTTTGTACAGTATCTGAACCCTTTTGACGCTGCTGAAGCAAAGAAGTACATGGATAGGAGAATGTTTAACGGTCGGGAAATCACAGTTGTATTTGCAGAAGAAAATCGAAAGAAACCTGAAGAGATGCGAGTGAAAGAACGAGGAAGGTATGTCTTTTGAGTCTTGTATACTTGAACAATGTGTAAGATGGCCTTTTAATTTTATTAATGATAATTCATTTTGGTTGTAGGGGCCGAACAAGCTATGGTAGTAGGAGATCACCTAATCGGGGTAATAATTTATTTTATTGAATTTATCTATTCCATTTGGGTTGTGAGTTTGCAACTTCCCATTATCCTACAATTCCACCTGTTTTCAGGCTACACACCTTCACGCTCTCCTCCTCGCCATCGTTCCCCATCTCCTCGAAAAGGGCGTTATTCAAGGTCTTTGACTAGTTTGAATTCAAAGATTTAACAATGTCAACTGATTTGAATATATGATCATCTGTCTGTTGTTGTTCTGTTTAAATGGCTTGATCAGGTCAAATGAGGACTCATCTAGAAGAGAGAGATATGAATCAATGTCACCTCCACCCCGAGGGAGAGGACAATTGTCTAGATCTCCAGATGAACATGAGCGGGAGAGAGAACAACAGTCTCCTGATGATATTCCAGAAGCATCCCCAACAAGGAATGGACAGGGGAAAATGGAAAGGAAACGTGGAAGACGGTCTGAATCTGCTGAACGGTCATATTCTCCAAGACCAAAGGATGGGCTAGCAAAGTCTCCAAGCAAACAGAACAGGTTGCGGTATGTTTTTTAATAACTCTAATGTCAAATTCGACAATTTCTCCTTTTTGAGTTCGTAGCTCTATAGTTTTTATATTTTCTCCTTTTTAAGCTCATAACTTTATATCACTATGTTTGCTCCCATTTTTGTCTATCTAACTCTGCATTACAATGTGTACTCCTTTTGTAAATTCATAACTCTATATTACAATGTTTGTCTTAAGATCACAAGTCTACATTACAATGTTTGCATTTTTTTTGAGTTCATATCTGTATATACTGTTATCCATTTTAAAGTTCATAGCTTGACATTCCAAAGTTTGCTTGTTGTTTTAAGTTCACTACTCTTACCTTATATTCTGCTCCTGTTTTCTTAACATCACAAGTCTACATTACAATGTTTGCTTCTTTTTTGAGTTTGTATCTCTACATACCTTTGCCCCTACTTAAGTGTTGACATCACAAAGTTTGCTAATTGTTTTTAGTTCACTACTCCTGTTTATGCAAACACATATTGCAGATCTCCATCTCCATCTCCTCCACCACAGTCTCAACGGTATTCAAGGTCAAGGTCAAAGTCATGGAGAGAATCAAGGTCTCCGAGCTCTCGTTCTCCACCTCCAAGGCGTCAAAGGCAATCAGGGCACTCTAGGGATTTAGCAAACCCAGGACCGAAGTCTTATTCAAGTAGGGCATCTGAAGAAGAAAGGTATTGACGGATCATTTGTTACTTGAGAACCTTATGTGTAAATAATGGGAAAAGCTATTATTTATTCCTCTAATTGCATATGTTTATGTCTTTTCCTTAAATGTCCGTGGTCAAGAACTCCTGGACGAGCAATAAGAATGTTTGTTAATGAGGAAAAACTTGGATATCCAAAGTTTTTCTTTATTCTTACAAATTTCCCTGAATTTTTGATGATTCTTGGAATGCTTATGGTCAGCCCTGTGAAAGGCAATAAATAGTATGTGCTATTATGTCATCAATTCATTCCCTCATCAATTACATGTGCTATTTTGATCAATTATAGGATCTATTTTTTGGTTTGAACAAGGGCATGTGGGTAAATAATTTTACCTTGGGGCATTTTAGAGTTTCTCCTAGTTTTTAAATGAATTACTAACTTTGAACTTTATTTCTGTATCTTTGTTAAGAAGGTCATTGCGAGGAGAGTCTCAATCGCCACAGTGATAAAATTAAATCATGAAGAGAGTACCTCTACCTCTGTTCGGTCCTCAAGATAAATCTTTAGAGCTAAACTACTCTTGGTATCCATTTTATTTGAGATATCAAGCTACAAACAACCAGAATGATACTAAGCAATAGAGAATTGTATCAGTTCTCTAATTTTGTTTTATTCGTCTTTGTTGTCTTGACTTCAAACAAAGCATTTAGTTTGTGGAGATTGAAAATGCTTGGATCAGCTGAAACTCTGTAGTTTTTTGTGATGGTCTTTTTTACTAGTGCTCTTTCAAATATCATTTGTCCTGAAGTTGGTTTGTATGCCTCATTCATTGTGTTCTTGAAGATTTTGTGATATTTTTTTGCTTGTGAACAGAATAGTGATATTTTCATACGATTGAGTTGCTAATGTTGTTTGAGTAATTGTCCTTGTCCATGAATAACGATGGGACAGAATGGCTAATTGAAAACTATTTTCTGTTTTGGTCACGAGTGTTATATGCCAATACCATGGTGTGAAGCTATTAAATATTATGAATGATGCAGTTATAATTGATAAAGGAGGTGTGAGGACACGAAACATGAAGGAGCTTGTGAGTGAGTTTGTGATGGACACTTATCTTGTAATTCGAATATGGTGGCACTTATCAGTGGTTCAGAAACAAAATTTGGGTACTTTGTTTGGATACCTGGACATATCTCCTTATTTATATGAGTGATTCCCCCCAAGTATCAGTGCTGTAACTTGCAGTATTACTCATGTAATGTGATAGTGAATTTGGAAAGGCAGAAATATTGAGTAAATTATTAGTAGTGGAGATTATCTATTAACTGTTGTATGGAAGCTTCCTATATCAAACTGGTGTTGGTTCAATTCCCGTTTGCTACCATATAGTGCTCATGACACCATATTGTAGCAAACGGGAATTGAACCAATGTAGGAAAGGCTAGATAACTCATCTAATAAGCTATATTTAGAGGCTTATAATGTCAATGCTGGTAAACGGGAACTGAACCAATGTAGCCAAGGCTAAATAACTAATCTAATAAGGGTTATTTAGAAGCTATAATGTCATAGCTGCTTATGATGGTAAATGCTGCTCATGACACCATATGATAACAAACGGGAATTGAACCAATGTAAGAAATGCTAGATAACTCATCCAATAAGCTATATTTAGAGGTTTATAATGTCAATGCTGGTAAACTGGAACTGAACCAATGTAGCCAAGGCTAGATAACTAATCTAATAAGGTTTATGTAGAAGCTATAATGTCATAGCTGCTTATGATGGTAAATGTCTATGGTTATGTGGGTGGGAATGGGGGAAAATTATCCCATGCAAGTAAAGAGGATACGATCTATACCCTTTGCTTTACGTTTATAGACAAATTTGGTGTGAAGTTGATGAGGATTGAATAAGTTATTTATATTATTGTTCAAAAAAGCAAAGGAAATTTCAATCATAGAGTCGAGTAATTGCTAGTTAGGTATTATATGTAGTCGGGCTCTAGTTCACTATCCTTTCTTCTAGCTTTTGATTTTATGAATAGTGAGAATCTAGAAATGTATTGAATTGGTCAATCCTAAAATACAAACAGCACTTACAATGTTTGTTCAGGATGCTTAATACCACCAAAGAAGTGCAAGTATATGCTTCAGGATTCTAATCTAGAAATGTATTTAATTGATCAATGCTAAAATACAAACAGCACTTACAATGTTTGTTCGTACCACCAAAGAAGTGCAAGTATATGCTTCAGGTCTTATTTGACGAGATAAATTAAATCTTCATCTGCAAGTTTCTTGAATATAACTCCATGATTGTAAATTATAGCTCAACGCTTATGAAACAATAGTCTGCCACACACTTCACATCATATATCAAAACTTTAAAAATTACGTTATTAATCTCAAGATTTATGCTTTAGAAAGGAAATCTAAACTGCTGAAAATACATGTATTTTTATATTAACACTGAAAGAAATTTATTACTCTATCTTGTGTTGTGCAGTGTTCATACAAATATATTGCATTATTAAATGTTGACCTATCCAATGGTAATATGTTTTGTTGCTTATATTTTTGAAAAGATCTACATAATACATAAGAAATATAAGGTGTTTGTTAGTTGTACCAAACTTCATAATTATACCTTGAATCGCAACTTCAATCCAGAACTTGAGAAAAATGAAATAGTTATTCTCCATTTATGGAAAATAAGGGTATTTGTGGAGGTAATGCGGTTCCTTTCCTCTAGTTTTCATCTTTATATGCTCATGCTTTTATTTCAGTACTTAAGCTCACATGCACGTAGTTTCTACATCTCTCACATTCATGTGCCATGAATGTGTTCTTGTAGTGTTTAGCATTAGCTCTGGTTTCCATAGCTCAATCAACTTCTTGTATATATTTTGAACAACATAAGTTGCATGTCTTGAACTTCAAGAGAGTAGTTAAAACCAAAACTCCTCCAAAATCTTGTGCCAAGCATTATTGGAATTACTTAAAGAATATAACTTACTATAGGAGACCAAAATAATGGTTTCTTTCATGTGCTTGGTTTATGTCAAATTGGCTCAATACTCCATCTACTCCAATAGTCCAGTGTGCATTAAGTTATAATGGGGGAAAAACTAAATAAGCCTCATCTTGAAGTCAAAACAGGTTGACCTTGTAATAATCTTTTATAGAAAGGTAATCTATATGAGATCAGCGTTTTGTGTTAGGTACCCCATGGATAGATACTCCCATAGATTATTTGAAATAAACAAGCAGGAGTCAGGTAGTAGCTAGGAGTAATACCCTCAAACTTGTGCTGACATATCTCAAACTTGGGTTGTACATTAATATAGAAAGGAATATTCCCCTGCAAACATGGTTCCCAAGTTCCAACACATACTATACTTCCGCACTACCTTGGAGCACCATCTTCAATCCTTACGATTTTTGTGTGCTGTAGAAGGTGAAGCTATATATAGTTTGTATCGATGTTTCAAACAAATGCCACCCTCCCAAGCACCAAAATAGAGCAAACCATTTTCTATCAGCATCAGTGAGAATAATTATACTGAAATCTCATTTGTGAATCTGCTTGCCATGTCTATTGATCCACATGCCTTCAAAATTCCACTGAATGTGACTGAATTTGGAGGAACACCCTCACTTTGCATTTGATTAAAGCATTTCAATGCGTCATAACCATTCCCTTGTTTGGCATACCCAGCAACTAGTGCATTCCAAGAGACCACGTCTCGACAATGAAGCTTTTTATGCACCACTCTTGCAGTGCCAAGCATATCACATTTTACATACATATCCACCAACGCAGTGCCAAGCACAATATCCTTCTTCAGTAAGCCCCTTATCAATATCTCATTATGAATTCTTTCTGCCTTATCTATGTTACCGATGTGTCCACATGCCTTCAAAACACAAACAAATGCAATATTATCTGGAGAGAGGTCCTCACTCTTCATTTGTTCAAAACAATCCAATGCTTGGCCACATTGTCCTTGTTGAGCATATCCAGAGATTAGTGTACACCATGAAACAACATCCCGAACAGGAAGCTCTTTGAGAACTTTATGTGCTTTTTCAAGCATACCACATTTGGCATACATATCCACCAAAGCATTACCAAGCACAATATCCCTCTCTAATAAACCCATCCTCAAAACCTCATCATGAATCTTTCGGCCCTTGTGTATAGCTCCAATGCTTGCACATGCCTTCAGGATGCAAGTAAAAGTGATCGCATTGGGCGAAAGACCTTCGTTTTGCATTCTTTCAAAACAATTCAATGCTTGGTGGAATGCCCCTTGTTGGACATAACCAGCAATTAATGCTGACCAAGCAATTACATTTTGAACTGGAAGACCGTCAAGAACTTGTTGAGCTTTTGTGGGAATGCCACATTTAACATACATATCGACCAATGCGATGCTGAGAGTGGTATAGTTCTTACCCAACAAGCCTCGGTTTGAAATTTCTTCATGAATTTTCTCGCCCTTTTTTATGGCTCCAATACTACCACATGCTTTTAATATGCAAACAAAGGTGATTGCATTCGGAGCATGACCATCATTTCTTAGCTCTTCAAGACATTCTAGAGCTTCATAGAAACGTCCTACCTGAACATATCCTGCAATAAGGGCAGACCAACTGACAACATTTCGATGCAAAATTTCATCTTTGAGAACTCTTTTGGCATTTTCGAGAAGCTCACATTTGGCATACATATCAACCAAGGCTGTTCCAAGATCAATATCTTTCAATACAAAGCCTCTATTTACAACCTGAATATGGGCTTGTTTTCCCTTATGCATGTCTCCTATGATACCACATACATTCAAGAAGCATGTAAAGGCAACCGCATCTGGTGATATGCATTCGATTTGCATTCTTTGAAAGCAGGAGAGAGCTTCATGGCCTTGTCTTTGTTGAGAATAGCCCGTTATCAGTGCAGACCAACATACCACGTCTCTTACAGAAAGCTCTTCGAGCAGTTGTTTTGCTTTGGAAATCATGCCACATTTTGCATACACATTGATCAGAATTGTGGCTATATAAGGATTCTGACCAAGAAAACCTGCTCTGAGAAGATCAGCATGCAGGCGAGAGCCTGTATTGAGATCCTTCTTCTTTGCGCAGCTTTTGAGTAAGGATAGAATGGAAGAAAGTTGCTTACCATTTGCTGTGTAAAGGTCATGGTTTGCCATTTGTGGGGATGATGCCATAGCTGGTCTTTCCCATTTGTGGGGATACTACTCAGGGTCACTGCAAGTCATTCATCATGCACCATCACCACCACCACCATGATCATCACCATCAAGCAGCATGCGTGCATGCACCATGCAACAGGCATCATCCTCATCCTCATCCTCCTCAGAGTCCATGGGAGTAGTTCCTATTTTACTGTGAAGGGCATATGCTGATATTTCTTAAAACCACTGAAGGGGCAGTTTCGGTATTACCCATATAATACATGGATAAATCCTGTGCTTCATTGAAAAGCTATAGAGTGTGATGCCCCTTCGCCATTTAAGCCGTGGGCCTTGGAAACTCATTTAGACCTCTTGCCTATCTAGGCCATTGACTTGACTCACATAGTGAATCACGTTCTTCTTGAAAGCTAAATAGCGGTTCTCAAATTTGTCCTCATGTAAATGTCAAGTACGTCAGAGGTAAAAATGTGGTTCACACCTTTTGCCTATAGGATTGAGTTCATGTAAAGGCCTTTGTGGTAAATATCATCAAATGAACATGCTAGTCTAGATTGATGGAGACATGAGTTGCAATGCCCACAGCAATAGGGATTAATTTTGATTGTGCAATTTAATGTTTCACTATGCGGTAGTTCCTCAAAATCTAATTAGTCATTCCATTTAACTTCCATTTGATCCAATAGTACATAGCCTACGATCAAAGTATTTCTACAAGAATCTTTGTCTTGTTATTGATTCTGCCATTCAACAATGGAGATTTTGCTCACATGGGGTTAATTGAATTGGCCATCACAAAATTCTTGTCAAGTTCTATATAACTATGTTTTAAGGGATTTTTTGTGGCACCAGAAATGTCAAAATCAAAGGACATCACAGATATTGAAGCGCAATCATCGCGTTACATTAATTCCCACTCATGAGAGTGCTTGACCTCATGAGCACAATTATTTTACTATATTATCCCTATGATGCTCTTTGGAATTCATGATCCTCCATCTTATTACTAGACAAGCTAAGTGTGGATATTTTTAGAATGTTAGCATTCTTAAATATTTGGCAAGCATGTGTATAAATAATTTACTGACCATATATGTCAAATAATTTGATACATTCCTACAAATTTGGTATCTCTTATCCCATTACTTCCTGCATGAAATAGAAACCTATACTGAACTCTGCAAGCCTTGCTTGAAAAGAGTGCATGTGCCTAGAGGACTAGAATTACTATTATTGTTGTACCTTACATGCCAAACTCCCCCATGGGAATCACCATAATCATCTCTAGTTATGAACTTCCATTTCACAATCCACCATACCAGTACTAGACATGTCCCCCTGGTCCAAGCAACTATCATGTTTCACTATCTGTAGTATGCATTTGTATTCTTGGTCAAGTTCTACGAGTGTAGCTAGCATTGCATCATTCTCAATTGAATCTTTGCCCTTTGAATTCATATTCTTCACTGGGGAAGCCTTGAGTTGAGGGGAAGGAGTATTGTCCTTTTCACAATTAATTGATGACTCAAATATAGATCTGGATAACCAGTCCTTCCAGATGGTCCTTTTGTATTTGTCCTCTTCTAGGGTACCAGAAGCTACCAGTCTGTACACAAAAACTTCCTTCTTTTGCCCTAGTCGGAATGCTCTACTCATAGCCTGTTTCATGACTGCTGGATTCCAAAGAATATCAAGGAAAACTACCCTTGAAGCCCCTGTCAATGTAATACCTTCACCACAAGCTTTTATTGAGGCTAATAGTACTCTTATGTTTCCATTGGGTTTGTTGAAACAATCAATGACACCTTGTCTATCATCTAAAGAAAGGCTTCCATGCAGCTTCATGATTCCCTCTCCCTTCAGAAACTTAATATCTGACTGCAAAAGGTTCTCCAAAAACTCAAGTGGGGTGATATTTTGGCTGAATATAAGAAGTTTCTCATTTTGCACCTGGCACAAGCGCAGAAGTTCGATGACGAATCGCACTTTCATACTTTCCTCAGGATTAGTTACTAGGTCCCCAACTTTTGTTAGGTTCACCTTTGCACATCCATCTTTATCCGACAAAATCTTGAACAAGTATGGATGAATACAAACGTTAGACACAACATACTCAAGCTCCAGGGCACTTTTTCGATCCCACACCTTTGTTATCTCATAAAGAAGCCTCTCTTGTTTAGGGGAGGGTTTGAGAAAAATAGTGAAGTCATTTAATCCTGGAAGGCTCTTCAAAATCTCCCCTGTGTAGTAGTGAACAAATGACTGCGTCATTGACCTCAACCTATTTATAGTATTGTCCAAGAGTTTGCCTCTTTTTGTTTGACCATTTTCAAGTGTCTTTCCTATCTTTTCCATAAACAACCTTCTGGTATGTGATTCGACACCATCTTCAGTCCCTAGATCAGGTTCTGATTCTTCATCTGGACTAAATTTACATTTGTTTGTCTTGTGTGTTGGTATATTTAATGATTTCCACCTGCTTAAATTTGCATGGTTCACTTTAGGTGGGCGACCCCTACCACAATAAAACAGATGGGGAGAGTTGTTTTCTTGTGGCTGAAACATATCCTTCATGAAGGTGGGCCGTACCAAGTGAAACGTGTTAAATAGCTCACAACAGTTATTCTGAAATATGGTTCCTGATAAGAGAATTCGCAACTTGGTCTTTACTTGCATGAGAGATTTACGAAGTTTTGCGTCGTGATTTCGTGCAAGGTGTCCTTCGTCAAGGATAAGCAATCCTGGCCTTTGTTGGAGCAACTTTCCAATATTGCTTGAAAAAACTGAAAGCCGTGGACTCTCATAATCTGTGAGCCGGGAAAAGAGTGCATAGCTAACAATCAGGATGCTTTCTTCTTCGTGCCACTTGGATAACACCTGCATTCGATGCAAATTAAGGGCATTTCTTGTTGATATTTTAGAACCTGATTGCAGAGTGAAGGTTTTGATATCCCCTAGTTCTGGGGAGAACCTCTTTCTTTTAGAATCATGAGATGTATTTAGAATATGAACAGGTATATCAACATTCCACTTTTTGAATTCCCTTTGCCATGGGCACAACATGATAGTCGGAGCAAGAATTAAAGGTCTGCAATTTGGGTTTAGTTTCAGATAACTTTTCAAGAAGCTAATAATAAGAAACGTTTTTCCTGTTCCTGGAGCATGAGAGATGATGCATCCTCCAGTTTCTCTTGTTACATCACTCTTTGCTGAGGATGGACCAATGGATCCGACAAGGTTCTTCCATAAAAACTCAAATCCATCTTTTTGATGATCGTGCATATCCTCTTTTAACTCGGGAATAAGATCCCAGACAGATGATTGTTGTATATCAGCTATACCATTGTATGACTGACCATTTGTTTTTGTTAGGAGAGAGCGGGAAGCATCTTGTTCTTTGGGCTTGAATGATATATCGACCTCTCTTTCAGCATCTTCAGAACTTGTTTCTCTTTCATGTTTCTGTATTGAACTGCTTTTGAGCACCTGCACCCAAATATTCTCACTAGTCATTATGTATGTGACGTTGTATGCAGCTCGTTTTTTAAGCACAGAAACTAGAAAAATAATGGAGAACATGAGTGGAAAAACATTTGACAGCTCCTACACTCTGTATTCCATACCGTTGGTGGAAATATGAGTTCTATACTGCAACCAACAAGTCCACAGGATCGACATATGAGGCCCTCTTCTTCTTCTATAATAAAATCATGGCATCCATCACAGCCCAATGGATCATTTTCAATCATGGATCTGTCTTTATGTTCCTGTTTGTAAGGAATAAAAACATATCAGACTTCACAAATCACAGATGTCAATAACGCCAACCCAAACACATGAACATTGAAGGAATACAGCTATCTTACCATAATGTTCGAGAATTGATCCTTATTCAGAGCTAATTCCATCTCTTTCCATAAATACTCCAACGGACTACCTTGTTCGTTTTGATGTTCATCAATGTTTTTTGCAGCAACATGAAAGATAATAGGATCCCAACTTACTTGTAGAGCTTTTGACTTAAGTGGTATCAGTGTCCAATCAGGATTCTGATTATCATCTCTCATCCCAAAAAGTTCATCAAATGACCACCCTCGATCATTCCAAACACTTGAGATGCCCAAATCTACAGCACACCTTTTAGTTTTGGCAATTGAATTTCTTGGTCTATATTTATTCCTAAACCTTTTCCTCACAAATGGAGACTCACAATCGGAAACATCTACTTTGGGAGTGCTTTCCTCATTATTTGTTGGTCTTTGAGAAGGTAGATTGTTCCAATCTAACTTTGAGATCTGAGAGGGTGTTATTTCTAAAGCTTTTTTGAAAAATTCATTGCATTGGGATTTACACTGTCCCATACTTGCCCTAATTTTATGTGTTTTTTTTAATGATTCTGATGATTGAGCTCTTTTTCTCTTTCTTTTTGGTGAATGTAAACTAAAACATTTGGTACTAGTTCCATTAATTTTGATAGTACATGCATTTGAGAGCATGTAACCCTTGCTTGTTGGTTGACGTTGCCCATGTTGCAGACAAGCATTTGAAAGCATATAATTCTTGGTTGTTTGAGATGATCCATGCTGGAGACAAGAATTCAGATCATTGTTGTGCAACCCTCTTGATAGAAGGCAAAATAATTTGCGTTGCCAACCTTTTCTCTGGATGGAAATGACCATATTGATCATAGATGAAAGTGACTGAGACCTTCTTTCTGCTTCATTGTTGATCTCCTTATGACAAATATATTTCCTTTTAATATGCTGGAAAAATGCATTGTCTCTACTTCTTTCAATTTCACATAGGTTCTCTGCATCTATTGAGCCATTTTTCATCATATTTATCTGCTTGTTATCCTGATTGGTTTTTATGGTTTTCCTACTTTGACCATGACTTTCACTCTGTTGTTTTCTCCGTTGCCGTACCATAAAAAATGCTCCTGAATATTTATTTGCTGTACAACCAACATTCTTGCTTTCACTCTGTGCATTGGTTTCAGCAGCTGTTTTTTTATTTGATTTCTTTTTTAACTCATCTGGGAATACGTGATGCTCTTTAGATGATAACGAAGCTTCTTGCACAGACTCAGATTGAAATGATATATTTCCTTTGATATCTTGAATAGTCATAGCTCGCAACAGGCTACCCTCTTGTGGCTGTTCTGGAGTATCACTAATATCAACTCCACGTGCTCTCATACTAATTTTAGTCTTTCCCGTAGGTGATGTTGGGCAGTTCAAACTTTTAGAAGGGGATATCGTACATATCCTCTTTGCGATCTTACTAACATCAAGCTCTTTGCATCCATTTCCTGACTTATAAGCAAGATACCTTGTATCGACAGACCAAACCCTTGGAGCCACTGATTCTGACCTCATTTCTCTCTGGACAACTGACAAGTCTGACATGAAAGGCTTCCTAAGAATGCCAAGATGATCAATATGATAGTATCTTCTCGTCCCTGATATCAAAGGCCGTGAAGTGGTTTGTTTTAAAATGTCATTCTCATTTGCACTATACAACTGAACTTCAAATGCACATGTACAGCTTGGATTATGCCCCCTCCTCCTTATGGAGATAAGCTTTCCATCATGCCATGCCTGCAACCAAATCAATCCAAACATCTTCAATATATTTATTTCAGATGAAAGGGTTGTTGTACTGCTATTCATAGAAACATAAAGGAGGTTTTATGAGAGCAGTATGGTCCAAATAATTACAAGCAGCACAAAATATTTGTATACATATAAAGTGCATATTGATGGCATCCACACTCAGGTAGCTCTGGTTTACAAGTTGTTTGTCCATACCAATATTGGTTAACCCAAGCATCTGCAAACTTTCGAAGAGTTTGTATTTCCAAAGAGAAAGTTTTACAGACTACTATTGCAAAATCAACAAAAAAGTGATTAGGCTCATTTGAGGACAACAGCAAGAGTTGCAGTTCCAACCTACAGAAAGGAAAATAGCACACTAAACAGTTCATGTTCCAAGCTTTGAATGTGATTGTAGTCACATGAACCTACAATGCCTTGGGGAATTTAGGAGGTCATATATAATACACTCACACAAAACGTACATCTGTTTGTATGTGGAATAGATGGTACTTTATTTAATTAGATATAAGATACCGTATAAGGACACTGATCTCTCGACTAAAGATTTGAGTGTAGAAAAGTATAGAAAAAGAAGAAGCAAAAGCATGCAGCCTATATAATTGTCACATATCAAAGACAGAAGTAGAGGCAATGTAGCTATTGTGTGCAATTTTGTTGCAATATACATAGGAACTTTATAGAATAGTCAAAAGAGATTAGAAATGGCATTTTCTTATTTTATTTGACTCCAAAAACTACAATGATTAAAAACCCTTACAAAAGCATTATTCATGTCTGAAGCATACGGAAGAGTGGAATAGACAGCAACATCGATTCCAGGCTTCAGAAAGTGGCCACAATCACGATCACATGCTCTTCTAAGGCGATGTCTCACAAATGGTAATGGGACTTCTTTATCTCCATATCCCAAAAAATGTACAAGGAAGTTTCCTTTTTGGATCGCAAGGAGTTCAACATCCCACCACGCACCTTTGTCAAATGCTTCTAGCACTATCACAAGAAAATCACCACATAAATTATAATGTCGAAATAAAGGAAAGTTGAAAGAAAAAACATTTCAAGTTTATAGTCTTATAACTGGTTCCTCATCTCTCACTATCTCTCTTCCTCCTATTTTCCTCTATTTCTGCCATATTCTCCTCCCTTTGGAGATTACACAGCAGCTAATGTGTGATATTGAACACGACACATGGGATTAGTAAACGTATAGAGGACAGCTGTGTTGATACATCTAGAACCAGACTATAATATTTTAGCGTGTTATTTGGCTGCTTTTGGCCTTCATTATTTTCTAGTCAATCTATTCAATGATTTTTTTCTAGAAAATCTATTGAATGAATTACACCTCTCACCACAGTGCTTTCCTCATTTTCTAGAACTGTACTGTATCTACTCTGTGACAGCAACTCATATCCTGCTACTGTACAATTGTGAGCTCTATACTTGTTTCTGCATATGGAAGCACGGATCCATGTAAATGGATAACAACTTTTCCATTTGGTAAAATTCTCTCTAAACATAAAACGCAGCAATGGTGGAGAAAACATATCCTGGGCTGGGGTTTCAAAGAGGGCAGAATAAGGCTCGACACATTGGCTAAGTTTTATGCCCCTTTGTCTCACGTGTGGGCTAAATAGATGGCAAAAGGAAGAAGTGACAAGTGTTGAGGGAATGTCATTTCTCCTTTTTGTATCATAAGCAAGAATAATTCATTTTTGCATGATAAGCGAGAGTTGCAAATTTTTTATGTTTATGACTATTTAAGGAGAAGAGAGAGAGAGTTTTTTTAAATCTTTTTCAGTTATTTGCCTTGTTAAGACTCGTCCCCAGGTTTCTACTCCATAGTAAGAAGAGAGAGATCAATCTTGTTCTCAATATACTAACATTCTCAAGTCAGATACATTGTAATTTTTTTCTTCAAAAGATCTCTGGCATAGGTCAATACATAATGGAAAGGCCTCTGAAGCGAGGGAAGAACCTATGATGGCAAGAGTTAATGGCCTTTGTTTGTCGATGACCAAGGTGCTGAGATGGTGGTACATGAGGCCGGGGACTACGTGCATGTCAAATTTCTATTGCCCAATCTATTGTAACCCCTTTGCAATCTTGTGGTAAGGAACCCATTTGTATAGCCCTTGATTGACTTGTAGCATGAGTAGGAGTGATAGGGCAAAAGGCAGTTGTGATTGTTCTTTGTTTGTGTGGTTGCATTGTTGTCCTTCAACAACTTCTCCCTGTGTCTCTTGGGTTCTAGCAAGAAAAGCCCCAAAAAAGTTCAGAAATTGTATTATATTACCTTGCATAGTGGGCCAAATCCTTGCTTAAAGAGGCAATGTTATCTCCCTCTTATTTCAGATAAACACTACATTTGACAAACATGGTGTTCTTCAAATTCCACTCCTTGATGACACAATTGGAAAATTCTTTCTTCTCTAAGTATTCATGCATTTCTACCTACCTCAATCTCTAACTAATGTGATGAAGTTCATAGCTGGCCTATAAGACTGTGTAGCGTAGTCCATATAAGATGACCTGATGATGAATCCATCCTCCGATGCGTAAAAAATGTCTTATAGTGGGCCATCTTTCTACCAAGTGATATTTTGGGGCTGTTATCTTGTTTTCCAAGTTAATTATGTCACTTTAAATCACTCTGTTCTTTTACAATTTGGTCATATTGACAATTTAATTCATGGCTCTTGGAACTGCAAATATGCACATTGTCTTTCAAGTGCAAGGGCTGCATATCCACGAGAAAGTAGAGCACAAGCTGTCTCCCATAAGGAGACCTGAGGCCCAATGAATGTTACTCCTAGGTATGTGTAGGATCGTGTGTATGCCACCTTTTCCTCTCCCAATAAAGATTCTGGTTTTGATCTTGTTACTAATGTTTGACTGGTGTTAACCACCATCGCTTTAGTTTCATCTATGTTTACCGACAATTTTTTGTGCGTACAAAATACTTTTAAGGCGTTTAGATGTCTTTGTAGTCCTTTTGGAGTGTTGGGGGGGAAGAGAGATGCATATTCTGGGAAGGGGAAATATAAATGGTGTTCTAGTTTGGTTACAAGGATTTTAATATTTTGATCTTTGGATGTTCTTTGAGAGACAGGTGTATGTGTTACTTCTTTGTGTGCGTCCATTTGGATGAATCATATGCAGGATTAGGTGGACTAAAGAGAATCTGCTCAAATATACAGTTCTAAGATCCAAGTATATGATGTGGCTGTTTAATAGTTTGGTCACATATGGAATCATTTTGAAGTACGAATTGTGGAACCTAGCCTAGACCACCATTGCAGGTTTTAGGTGCCAAGGGATGGAGCCCAATAGAGAAGCCTCTTCTATCCATGATCTCAAGAATGATTCTGCCAATATTTGGTCTAAGATAGTAGTAGAGTCTCATGCTGGATGATTCTGTTTTGGATGCAACTTCTTCTGGTTGACTATTATACTACATAACCTAGAGAATGCATTTGATGGACACACATATATCCACGTCTCCATGGACAACAAAGGGATAGATGCTTACAGGGATGCTCCCCTTCAAATGTGCAATAGTCCAAAGACATATTATTGATGAAGTTAGAAGACCACAAACGATTTTTCATATAGGAGGGAGGCACAATGGCAACAGCATTGTTGACTAATTCTAGATTTTGAAGAAGCTAAGCTTCTTGTTCAAAGATTTATGCTTGGTGCTTAGCACTCCAAGAGAGGATCTTGGAGGTTATCATTGGATATGGTGATCACACTGCTATATGCAGATTATGAGGGGCAGCTTGCACATCTAGTGATTAACATCCAATGGACCAAGATCATGCTTGTCAACTGACTCTTGTAAAAGCGTCCTCTTTTTGCTTACAATAACATGCATCTTGAAGTTGTAGAGAAATTGAAGTAGCTCAGACTTGATGTTCCCACCAACTACAGATAGCACAGATGCACAATAAGATGGAGTGAGGGACAGGAGGCTTAATTTGCATTTGGAGTACCATTTACCAAGGCCACATCAAGTGTTGGGCGATTAAAGAATATGAATTTGATACATTGGTCCTGCTTGTCCTCCTACAGCATTTCCCCATATACAGTGTCATTATTAAACATGTTTTAGCAAGCATGTAACATAAAATTGTTTCAGGCTACATGTGAGACACAAAAAATCAAGTTGATTTGGTCGTGGAGAAGATAAAAGGCAAATGCACTATTGGGAATGATCTACATGGTTGTTGTACATTCACATGTAGATAGCACAATCTGTCTTTATTTCTTATATTTAATTCGTCTTGCCACTTATTGCATGGCCACAATACCAAATTGAAGTCAGAAACTTTGGAGTTGTTTTGGTGACCTACCTAAAAACAGCCACACAAGTTTGCACTCCTATGCACCTTCTCTCAGAGGACACAGTATAATTGCACACCCATACTGTAGCCGATACTTTGGCATCGTCATCGTAATATTCCGTGGTGTTCTTTCATTTTAAGACAGAAGCAAGTGCCCCAGCATATCAAATGGTAACCAAAGAAATTCCATGAGGCTTGACTTTCTAGCCAAAATAGTGCAGCCATGTATCCCAAACAGGAATATATGGGATTCAAGATGTGACAAAAATTTATGGAAACATTTTAGAAGTTTGAGGAACCCAAATGAACACATGGATTGTGTATGCCCCAAGAGTCCTTTATGAAAAGTCTTCCAAATGCTCTTAAATGCTTAATTTCTTGTGTCGAATGGTGCCTTTATTTTATGATGCTTGCCTTGAGGATTGGCATTGCTTCCCTAATCTTAGTTAGCCAGGTTTACTCTTTCAACAAAAAATATAGTGTCGGTTTACAGCCCAGGCCAAAGGTCGAAACATGTTGCACAACACAAACAACACTGCCTAATGAATTATGCCAGGCTAATATTTATCATAAAACACATTTCCCTTTGTGGGAAATATGTTCCATTTGAAAATTATGTGCCTAAAGAGCATAATGTAGCAATTGTATAATCTTATTGCTTACTGCATATTGTGGGCAAGAGCGCATGAATAATATAATCAATGTTTTTTAGTTCAGTGCATGTCATCATTCTAATCATAGGCCAGTGTTAAAAATAATAATTTTGCAAAAAGATAATAGTCTCTCATCTCAATTTGTCGAAATAATTACTGAAAAGACCCATCATTCTTATCATAACCCAATGTTAAAAACAAAATGACTTTACCATGAGTTGATAATTTCTCATCTACATTTGTCTAAATAGTTTGTGAAAAAACTCCAATTTCAAAATGCCACCTGAAAGGCACTAAATTCCCTTCTTTATTCTAAAAAATGTCAGATTTTGGAGGTATTTTTACAGTCAATTTCGATAATCAAGGGAGTTTTTGAAAAAATCCGATTACAAGATAAACAAGACTTTATCCTAGAACATCTCATAATTAAAAATCAAAGGAGTTTTCAGAGAATATGCAAAAACCAAATTACATTACTAAATTCAATTTTTATGTAGAACATTTCATAATTAGAGGCATCTATACCTTGAAGCCTGAAACTAGCTTCAAGTTACATAAAACAATTCTGATCAGAAAATGCATCATAGTTTAGATATCTTCGTTTCTTCAAATTACAAAAACTCAGGTTTTTGTTTGAAAAACATCTCCCTGATTTAGAGGTATCCATATCGTTGGTTTTATAGATTTTTAAGATGTTCTTCCAATGCGCAAATTTTTCAAACCTAATGCAGGAACAATTTTCAAGGTTTTATTATTATTTTGGAACACCTGTTCATCGAAACTACTATTCACAAATAATCATGAACAGAAGAAGAAAGCAGAGAAATGGTGGTATAACATGACTTACTTGGTTTCAGTGTGGCTACGCCTCGAAAAATTAAGTTTTCTTTTTCTTTCTTTCTTTGATGTTCATCGACTCCTTTTCCTGTGGTTGCGTTTTGGCAGGGAATCGCAGAATTTGAAGCTGCAGCCATGGAAGCATCCTTCAGATTATTGCCAGCAAATTTTACTGATCTATGCATCAAACCCTCTACTTCTTCTACCTGAGTAAGACTGTTGACTTCATTCTCCAACCCTGGCTTCCTCTTTCTCTTCTTCTTCTTTTCGTCATTTGTGTTTATAATCTGAGCTACGCATTCTCTGCATGTAGTCTGAAGAGGTTGCACAGTTGATCCGATATTATAACTGTTCGAGAGGGATCGATCATGAGCTGAAAAATCCGCACATTTTCCTTCTTCTTTTGCCTCTTGATCTGTACGCTCTGCTTCTAGTCTGTCGTCTTCTTCTTCATCATCTTTTTCTTGTTCGTTTCCTGCCTTTTCTTCTTCGTTTCCTTCTGTTTCGTTTCCTTCTTGACCTGCATACTGTTCTTGTGCGTCGTCATCATCTTCTTCTGCTTCTTTCATTTCTTCTTCTGATCCTCGATGATCTAAATTGTCTCCACTTCCGTGTTTTTCTTCTTCTTCGGCGCCATCTGCTTTTCTCACTCCTTTACCTTCTTCGTCATCTTCTGCTTCTTCTTCTGCTTCTTCTTCTTCTGCTGCTGCTGCTTCTTCGTGTATTCCTTTTGCACTGCTTCCTCTTCTCCTGAGGTGGAGGCGTTCTTTGAGCCTCATGGCGAGGTCCTTCGCCATGGATCCTGCAGCTTGCTTCTCTGAGAAGCCTCTTGCGACGGCGAAAGCAAAAAACGCAAAACCAATTACAAAGAAAATATATATATACATAAAATAAATAAATGTTTTTAAAAATGTCAAAAAACCTTGCCAATTATACTCATGCAATAAAATATGACGCGTGTAAAAAGACGAAATTAGATCTTTTTTATTTATTATTATTCACTTTTTGCATGGCGAGCATATACATTACATAAATCAATAGTTAATTAAGCTTGAAGCGTTTCAGTTATTTGCTTTTTTTGTATCCAATGAAAAGTAAAACAAACACCCTCAATTTTATTTTTTTATTTTTTATTTGCCAACAAACAAAACTCCTTCCATTAGTTATAGAAACAAACCCTCAAAATTAATAATAATAATAATCCAAAAACAAACCCTCAAATTATATTCCTGCAAGTTGCATCTTGTATTAATTATTTACGTGTGGCATCTTTGTTCTGTTTTCTTGCATGGAGGGGAGTCCCACTCACGAGTCAATGGGAATGCCTCGGTCGATCCGACTTGAACCTATCTCCTCCTCTGCCTTGCATGTCACTCCTTTTAGTCAAGAGGTGCATGGGTGTGAATCGAACCTATATCCACACAGTGATGCATAATATACTAGAAGATGATGAAATGAGGTAGGGTGCTTTTACATGTGAAGAATCTCAATGGCTACATTATTGGGTTTAGGGTTTACACAACATGAAATGGATTGGCCATCTGTGCGTGTAAACTAATACTGAAACTCGAATAAAGAGAGGGCATCTTAATGCCATCGTTATTGTGAACTTTGAGATAATATTCAATTTAAGTAGGGGTATGATCAATTTGATGGAATGCCTAGTTGTGATGTTAAGGCTCAAAGTTTACTTGTAATGCTAACTTATTGGTTTTTGAAGCTAGATGTTATTGTTGATTGTATCCAATTATGGAGAGGCGATATTTTAGTCAACGTTACAATGGAGTAATGTCGATTTTATCAAGACATCAAGGAGGACATTTTATGTCATCCCCTATATCTAAAACGGTGCTACCTTGATTGTTGCATACCCAACTAACTTGAAGCATTGTTGTTCGAACATTCAGCAATGCAATCACAATGTATTTACTTCTCAAGACATAAAATTTGGTCACGATTTTAATTATAAGCAATCCCTTTGCTTGTTGAGCATATTTGAAGACTTTTACACAATTTATAAAAGTGACGGTTTCATGTGTTAGCATGTAATGCTTGTTAAGATTATGGATACAAATATTTGTCTTTGCTTGGGTTATTTGAGCGGTGAAGGGACAATATTTGCAACATAATAGTTGTTTTAATCACACTTACTCACAAATGATAGAAGAAGTGTACAAAATGCATCAAGTTTTTGGACTTAATAATTATACTTGTTGATCCTAATGCTATAGCATTTGTTTCCATGTTGAAAGTTTGTGGAAGCATGCAAACTGCTGATAGAAATACATGTTGTCATTGCCAAAGAGGGAATTTTAGAAAGAGATCTAGTTATCGGCACTGCTTTATTGGATATGTATGTAAAATATGGCATAATTGTCAAAGCACAATAAGTATTTGACAACCTTCCAGCTTAGAACATAGTAACATGGAATATGTTAATATCAAGATATGTTGAGCATGGTAATGGTGATGAAGCTCTCAAGCTTTATGAGAGAATGCAACTTGAGGGTGTGCAAAATGTAACTATCTTTACCTAGAAAGATTGGACTATTGGACTATATTTTGTATATTGCCTCTGGCCACTTTAATTTCAATACCAATGGAGGATATTTTCTCAAAAAAAAAAAAAAAAAAAAACTTGTTTATCATAGAATATCGATAGGTAGGTTTGTAGTTCACATTCCAAAGGGCAATAACATCATTTCCTCCTCAATGTATTGCGATAATTTGGAGACATAAAACAACAACCTCAACTTTGCAAAACCTTGAAATGATCTAATGTGAATTTACACACAAGAGAGACTCCCCAATATACAAGTGTTCATCTCCTCCCCATCGCACATATTTCCTTTAAATTCATGGAAGGCCCCTATATTTTCTTAATTTCCCGAAATGCCTTTACGGGGGTCAACAAGGATCCCACTTTTTTTATTACCAATTATTTGTGATAGCTTTATTGACCAGGGGTATACGGGGAATAAAAAAAACTTTAGGGGTATTTTGGACCTGATTCGATAACACACTCTCTATCTCTATCTCTCACTCTCACTCTGTTTCTCTCATATATGTATATATATATATATATATATATATATAGCGCGCACGTGATCATCTAGTGCTCTCTTCGTGGTTTGCACACGGATTGATCCAGGTATGCAGATTGATTTCTAATTCGAACTTGATACATTCTCAACGTATGGATGCATATGTATGATGTTAGATTAAAACACAACCACACAAGATTTGTAATATGTGAAATGGTTATGGTGTACATTTAATCGGAAGGGAGTCGTGAGATGTATTTCCATGTACACAACAGAGCCTATTGCCGGAAGAGATGCTTGTGACTTTTAATACATTCACTTTCAGTCAATCTTAAACTATTTTCATACAGGTATGTAAGAGATAAGAGTAAAACTGCAGTAACTTTGCATCTGTTCATCATGGTAAGGATAGGGCAGTAGGAGAGATGATAATTATTTGTAATACAATTCAGTTAATGAATCACATTCATATATTTATGTGTACATCATGGTAAAGATATTGATCTGGAAGAAATGCTTATGATATGTACTAAATTCAGTTCATTTAATCGAGTTACATCACTCTCAACATATAGATGTTAAGAGGGCTAGATTAAATTAAACAACACAATTTTGGATGAGTTAACTGGAAGAGATGATAGTGATATCCAACGCATATACATTCAATTCATTCACTATTGGCAGAAATGTGTGAAGGAGATCCGCTTGGATATTCAAGTACTTGTGCATCTTTAGTTCAAAAGGGCTCTGTTTTCAATCAATTATGGCAGAGCTCTGTCGTGTAGATATAGTGGACAAATACATCTGCATTCTGAATGAGCATAGAAGAAATGAAGACTTAAGGAATGCCGATTGTGTCTATGTTCACATGTGCAGCCGAGGTCTTGATACACACATATCCCTAGAGAACTACCTTGTCCCATTGTTTGTGAAATGTGGAAGCTTATCACGTGCTCAACAAATATTCAAAAGGCTTAGATGCCCGAATGAGCATTCATGGACATCTCTCATTGATGGGTATGTAGGATGTGGGAACTTACACTATGCCTTTAACCTACACATGAAAATGGAAGAAGAATGTGTAGATCCTTCCGTATATACCTCCCTTTGCTTATTGAAAGGTTGCAATAAATTTGGATGCATAGACATAGGCATGGACGTTCATGGTCATGTTGTCAAAGAAGGGTATGATGCTGATATCTTTGTGGCAAGTAGTCTCATGGATATGTATGTAACCTCAGGTTTCCTTGAAGAAGCACAAGAAGTGTTTGATGAGATTCTCATAAGAGATATCGCAATGTGGAACGTGCTGATTTCTGGATATGTAAACCATGGGCTAGGCAGAGAAGCCCTTTTGTGCTTGGAAAAATTGGAGTCAGAAGGTCTATCCCCAAGTGAGATCACTATTGTCTCCACCTTGAAAGCTTGTTCTTCCATACATGATTTAAAGAAGGGACAAAGAATATTCAATGAGGCTATAAAAAAAGGTTTTGATGGGAATAAATTCGTCGGAAATACATTAGTGGACATGTTTGCAGGTTTTGGGTTGGTTGAAGAGGTACAATGTATATTTGATAAATTGCCAGTGAAAGACATGGTGACATGGAATGCTTTAATTTCAGGATATGCAGACTATGGCTTCAGCCATGAAGCTCTAGATTGTTTTGTTAAACTAAATTCCGAGACTGATCTCCAGCCAGATAGCATAACATTCTATAGCTGCTTGAAAGCTTGTGGAAATTTAGGAGCTATAGAAATGGGTCAACAATTACACACTGAGATAATCAGGCAAGATCTTGAAATCTCAACATATATCGGAAGTGCCTTTGTATATATGTATGCCAAATTCGGATGGGTTGAAGAAGCCCAAGAAGTGTTTGCTTCTCTACACGCACATGATATAGCTTCATGGAATGCATTGATTTCTGGCTATGCTGAGCATGGGCCTAGTGAAGAAGCCCTCCTTGCTCTAGAGCTCATGCAATGTGAAGGTGAAGCTCCAAATTCATGCACTTTTACTCATTGTCTAAAAGCATGTAGCAACATCTTTTCTATATGCAAGGGTCAGCATATTCATACACAGATAGTTGCAACAGGTTTGGAAAAAGATCCCTTCATTGGAAACACATTGGTTGATATGTATGGTAATTTTGGCTTTATTGAAGAAGCACGAGATGTGTTTGATAAGTTGTCGGCACATGATATTGTCTCATGGAATGCAATGATTACAGCTTATGCAGAAAATGGGCTAGGCAATGAAGCAGTGGATTGTTATAATCACATGAAAATGAATGGCTTCATTCCAAATGGTGCAACATTTATTAGCAAACTGAAAGCCTGTGGAGCTATCGGGTCAATAGAAAAGGGTAGAGAAGTGCATGCTGAGGTTGTAGAAGAAGGCTATGTGAATGATCCCTTTGTTCCGATAGCATCTATTGAATGCCTGTATGTATCTACTGCACTAATTGATATGTATGGAAAATGTGGAAGTATGGTAGATGCCCAAGATGTATTTGATGAAATGCCGACTCAGCATATTGTCACATGGAATGCGCTCCTTTCAGGATATACATGCCGAGGAGAGAATATAATGGTTTTAGAGCTTTTCGAAAGGATGAGAAGTGAAGGTGTACGCCCAGATGACATAACCTTTCTTTCTGTTCTTAATGCATGTTGCCGGACAGGCTCTCTATGCAAGGGCCAAGAGTATTTTGAGACAATGAGCAAAATCTATGACATTACACCGACAATTAAACATTATAATTGCATCGTTGATCTTCTATGCCGAGCAGGAAGAATAAAAGAAGCGGTGCTGATGGTTGAAAATATGTCGTTGCAGCCAGATCAAGTTACGTGGAATATTGTATTAAGCTCATGCCAAAACTGGGGTGATGTAGATCTTGGTAAGGAAGCATTTGAACACACAATGACCTCAGAGTGCAGAAGCCGTTCAGCATTTGTCTTGATGTCAAACATATGCACAAGCAAGATTGCATGAATTGGAAGCAATTGGATCAAAGGTGAAATGGAGGTGACCAAAGATATGTTTGATTATAAAGAACCATACAAATTCTATAATGTTTGTTATGACACCTGGTATACATGGTAGATGACAACAGGGTCACTGGTGTAGAGTTTCAGGGGTGATCTATGAACACCAATAAACATCAAATAGCCCAAGCAATGAAAGTAGGAGCAATTGGATTACAAAGGCAAGGTTATGCTATTAAGGTGGATGGTTCTCATCTACTTTTCTGGTAAGCAAACTATTCTATTATTACAGGGACTGCGTGATGCTATAAAAGCCGATGATTGGGAGGTGAATATCATCTACTTACACTCCTAACATAGGGGGGGATCGAGAATGCTCTCGTACACATTACCCAGTTTGCAAAGAATGTAACATTATAAAAATGCATGTACATAAGCACGTGCTTAGCTACAAGAGCTTTCCTTCCTTAGTTTGTGGCCAATGTAGATACTTTGTTTATCTACTATGTCCTTTTTCCGGTAATACGTTAGGTTAATGATTAGGAAACCTCGATATGAGGCGGAATCCTACAAACCATTATTACGAGGAAATGTATGGTGCATTGCAAGCATAACAATGCTCGTTTCCTGTTACAACATCATTTCAAATTAATTTGCTGCTATAACATAATAGCACATGGTTACTCTAATGTCTATGTAGATAACCAATCCATGTATTGTCCCTACATGTGCCCACTTATCAGCAACATTCCCCGACTTGGTCTACCCGGTACCCCAATACATTAAGGTGTTAGGAACCTCTAGTAGAGCTCACTTGTGTTTAGAGTGCATACGGATTTCATGTATCACGCATTAACACACAGTGCAACAAGTGGCAATCACACATCACATGCACTCATACGTGCACTCTTATTCGAACACCTATTTAAGGAGAAGGAATCGAAGCATCTAGAAATAAATGAAAATACAATAATCTAACAATCAATCAATGAACCTTGCTCATCGAGAAAGGTTTTGCATCTCTCAAATTTGAAGTCAAGGGTTCAAGTCAAGTTTGGTAGAGATATGGTGTCATCTTTACGATGGAATAACTTTGGTAAATAAAATCTTGTGATCCCAATTAAAATAGAACATGCTTTTATCATATATTGTCTTCATTCTTCATCTTTAATCCTACTCTATATCTCTCTCCTTTTCCTTTACAAACTTTCCACATTCATAACCTGGTGGTTCTGACACACCACTCACGAACTCTACTACAACAAATTTAAAATAGAATTGGATATTAAGATTATTTAAGCTATACTACCCATCAAAAGATGTTCAATAACAACCCCCAATTTGGACAAAATCAAATATCATAATTCTCCACAAGTTAGGTCCCATAGAAAATTTAATTCATGGGCAATGTTGTTATTGTAGGTCTATTATGATGACAAAGGCGTCAATGTGATTCGGGGTATAACGTGAAAGGTGGTGACCGCATTGGCTAGCTCCATCATACCCTCAGTTTATTTCCATAACTATTGGATTTGAATACAATTGTAAGTACTTGATTTGTTGAATATAATAGTGATGCACATAGTAACAGTGTTGCATTGTAAACATCACTAAATTCTCTCATACTATCCTCAACCTTGAAATACAAGTTGATCCCAATTTAAAACAATCTCTTAGTGTCCTTCACTCCTCCATGTTGACAAACTCTAGGTTTTTCCACAAGTTCACACATTTCTTCTAGTATTCCTTGAAGTCTTTGATTCACATCATGACAAGGAAGCCTCCCGAGTCGTCTTGAGATTCTATGGTTTGCCATTCTATATAACAGGAAATGAACCTAACTTTTAACTTCACAGTCTAATTGATTGTGTATTGATAGAGGTTGTTATGATGCTTGAATCACTCTCATATATACATCCGTCACTTTACCCATCTAAATGGCGTGTGCTTAAATGAAGAGAAAACTACGACAACATGCTTGTCATTGGTGAGTGTAGAGTGGTTCATCACCACACGTGTGGTACATTTGAGTTTCCTCTAGTAAAGTGTAATGTGTCATGTCAAGCCAAGCAAAAAGAACCATGGATAGAATTTGTTGAGTAATGGTATGACCAATGATAACTAAATGAAGCAAGAATAATGACATAGCTTTGATGAATCGTACCCAATGACAAGTTTGTTGCAGACATGCTTTCTGTGGGAATGAGTGTGGAACGAAACATGACAAGAGGTTTATGGAGGGCACCTAGAGGCAACGAACCGAACATTGCTTGGGTGATCGAATAGAGACAAGGCTGCAGATTCATCGATGATCCGTTTTCGAGGACATTCATGTATATGGGAGTAGAGTGTGGAACAAAACACAGTTATACAGAGGGCTCTCTCTCTCTCTCTCTCTCTCTCTCTCTCTCTCTCTCTCTCGATGACGAGAGAACAGTTAGATACAAGGTTATAGATTCATCAATGACCCATTTTCGAGGACGTTCGCGTCTATGGGAGTATCTGAGTGTGAAAACCAAAGACAAGAAAGAGGTTATATTGAGGGTTCTCGAGAGATCGTGAGAGAACATATCGGTCGGTAGAGGGCTGTCGAGATGATGAGAGAAACATTGATCCTTGCCGCATAGAGACCCCGTGATTCACCAAGTAATTTCTTCAGTATTAAATTTATATATATGTCTACATATTATTAATTTTGCTTCTTAAGAAACCATAGTACCTTAAATAATTAATTTAAGAAAAACAATAACTAGTTATTAATTTCTTCTCGAGTGTTTAGGGTTTTAGGGTAAAGATTTTCCCCACGGTCTTTTCTGCATATTGCTTCTTCTTCTTCTCCTTCTTCAAATTCTTCAGGGTTTCGATCAAGCATGAACGTGTTGATCAGTCGTGGCCTGAGCTCTCGTGTTGCAACTCTAAGCAACCCCAAACGTAGCAATGCTCTCACATCTTCCATGGTATGTTTTTCAAAACTCTCCGTCTCTCTATTTCATTTCTTTCAAACCTGTAAAACACAAAATCCTTAATCGGAGGTGTCCATCATATTTTCTCCAAGATAATGAAACCCTCAAATGGTTTGTTTTTTCAAGAGCTTAGGATTTAGGTCATCCATATGAATTTCAAAGTCAAACTCCGTTGCTTTTCTCAAAACTAAATAAAAGCTAACTCACATAAAAGAAGATGGTGTTTTTAGGTCAGATGCATTTTACTTCAGTAAAAAGACCTAAATCTTATTTAAACTGCGTTGGTCTGGGTTTGGACACAATGTCTATTTTCTAGAGATAAAAAAATCCTCATTCTTATAAAATAGTATGTTAAACATGCTAATTAAATGAGTTTTAGGTTGAGATCATTTTTGTTTTCCAAAGATAAACCCTAATTCTTAACATGTTTTAAGGTCATAGGAAAATTTCATATTTTCAACTTTAAATAGAACCATAAGTTATTGAAAAAGAGGTGATGTTTTTGTTGACGTAATGCATGTTTAGGTGAAGATAAACAAACCCTAATTGATGTAATTTTTTAAAGACAAATGAACCCTAAGTCAATACAAGATGGGGTGTTATTGCTAATATTATGAGACATTATTTTCTTCCTTGAAACTGACGTGAACCGTAGTTAGAGAACTGTTTTATCTTCTCTTCAAACTTAAAGAAGCTCTAATCAGAGGCCCATTTTGTATGTTCAAAGATAATGAAACCTTAACATTCTGCCTTTCAAACATATATATCAATTTAGTGTGCAAAGTTTCAGAAAGTATTTTCTCAACCCAATCAAACTCTGATTCCGATCTCCAAAGATGAAGTCATCATAACAAGGTAGCTTTTCTGGAAGGTCCAACTGGGTCACCTCCTTTTCAGGGAGAGTCAAGGCTTTTTCAGGCGGCAACTTTTCTACTGATTCTCTATATTCAAATCAGAGGGCTGTTTCTTTTCTTCAAAACTGAAAAATCCTTATAATTATATAAATATTATGATATGCAATTTCTGTAGACTATTTCTTTCTTCAAACATAATTGAAGGTTCATCTAATTTTTTCAAAGGTAAATAAAACCTTGTCAGAGGGCCATATTTGCCTTTTCAAAGACAAACAATGTTAAATATAATCAATGATAAGCCCCAAGTTGTAAATCTATCCCCATATGTGCTCTTAGAGTGCACATTTTGTGATAGCGCCCCAAATGAGGAGCGGCTAGTGTGCAACTCGACCATATGGGTCGATAAGGTGTTAATCTAGGAAATCGTAGATGCGTAGGACACAATGGATTTAGGAAAGAGCGAAATAGGTAATAGGATTGGCTAATCAATTCAACTAGTATATTTTGTGGGCAAGTTACGATGTACTTAAGTCTTGAAGTATGTGCCATTGACTTCAAGATAAGTACTATCTAGCACTAGCCTGTATCTAGGGAGTTGGGTCATATTAAATGACAAGTGAGTTGACAGAAAAGGAATATCTCCACGACTATCAACTGACTTGCAAATTTAATGTTATACTCAGACCAAACATAGAACATAATCCACTTTCTTACACAGTGGTTGGATTGATCATCAGTCCCACTAATTTAGTGAGCTGGTCCAGATCCCATCTAACCTCTAACGTGTGAGCGCATCGGTGAACTACCATTGTGAGCTACTCTCATATGTAATAGAAGTTTTGTTTTCATATGTCGATCTCTGTGGTTGTAACTCTATATACCTACCTAATTGATTCTCAATATTTCTAACAAACAAAGCCTAAATCATGAAAAATATTGCCTGTTGTTTTTTATCATATAATGTGTTTTTAGGTCAGAGACTATTTGTTTTGTTCAAAGATACTAAAACCCTAATTCGTAAAAATAATATGGTGCTTTAAGTGATGTAACATATGATCAAATCAGAGGACATTTATTTTTTCAAAGATAAACGAACAACGATTTTTATATAGTGTTTTTGCTCATGTATTTTTAGGTTACTCGGCTAAGGAAATTTTATGATAAATGGGAGCATGAGGATGGTGTCAACATGGTTATTCTTCAAGTGAGTTCTGTGCTTGCTTAGTCTGATCAGATACTATGTATCCGTGCTTTGTGTTTCTGAATGTTTCTGCACAAATTTCCTATCGAGAAGGGTTCAGGTGGAAGCTTCTCTTCAGGAGCAGATGCAAAAGAGCTGTATAAAAATGGCTTAGAAGGTACCAGATCTTTTAGTTTTTAAGCTGTTATCTTTAAGATCTTTCCAATTTACTCGCAAAAGAGATATATAAATATGGATTAGAAGACCAACAAATTCTAGTAGTTTGGATGATATATTTTTCAAGCAGCTACAATCAAAATATCAGGTTTATTTTACAGAAATTCCTAGAAAATAGAAAATTACCAAAGAAAGCATTGTCTTTTATAAGGGTAATGTTATCATTTTCAACCCAGGGACATCAAAATGTATCCAAACTATGAGTTTCGAAGATTTTCATTGTGAGGTTCTTGTTTAACTGATTTGTGAATATTGGATGTGTCATCTTTGCCACTGTCTTGGTTTGCAGCTTTCGATTACTAGTTACATCAGCCTTATCTAAGAATTGTGAATGGCCATCCTGTTTAACATAAGAGCATTGATTGATCACTAGGAGAAACCAATGGTTCTATGTGTAGTCGAGGAAAATAAAACATATAGAGTGATTATTCCTTCTGTCTCACCTCAAATATATTTAGCCGAGTAAATTCTTTCAACATCACTTCATTAAGATACCAGCCATGAATTTTTGGGGAAATTGAAGGTATCTGAAATGCTGCTTGGTGTTATCTGTAATCAGAGACTTATGGACAATAAGGGCAGGGGTTGCTTTCCCCTCTACTCAGAATCTGACAAAGTGAGGTCGCCAAGTCACAAAATCTCCTGATAAACAGTCTTTGAGAATATAAGACAGATACAGATGGCCCTAGTGTCGTGTTGTCAGTGTCCCCAAACCATGATCTGCTATTGTCCACCATAAGTCTCCCATTTATGTGTCATAATATTTCATTGTCCTTATCACTTGTCTTTCTTCTCCCTAGCAATGAGCTTCTGCGTATACACTGCATCCATATAGATGTATACATGTGTATGAACGGCCATGAATTTGGCATATGAACCATGTTTGCATGTGAGTGTATATATGTAAGGGTCATCACACTAAACAGAAATGTTTCATCACTTCAGGAGTTGGCATCTTGAATGGACCTGAGTATCCAGTGCATGAAATATTTTGCTAAGAACTGCGCGATGGTTGTTCTAATTTTTTATGTAATTTCTGTATTTGGTTTGGTTAAATGTTGATCTAAGATCTGCAGGGAAATTTGAAACCTGCCGAGAATTCTTCAGAGAGCTGTATAAATTGAACTATACAATGGGAACATACAAGAAGATGCAGGTAAACTTGAGCAATGAATAAGTTACTCAATGCTTGCTTTTCCTCGTTCCATTAGATTAAACACTTAGATTGTATAGATACACACAGATTTCTGGCATTGCTTATTTTGGTAGGTCTCTGTTGTGGATGGACTTGCTGTTGGAGGAGCTTGTGCATTGACATCGTTTTCACAGTTTCAGTTAGCAACAGAGAAAGCTGTAATAATTTCTTGCTCTCTTTTTACCTTTATGAGCACATTTATATGATGACTGATTTCTTTACTCGCTTTTGCACAGTAACCTTAAGATGCATGCAATGCTCAATCATTCCATTAAAAACTTTAATTAAGGAATCAGTGCCTTTGGTTGACTGTTGCTTATTGCAGGCTTTTGCTTCTCTTGAGACACGGATGGGTTTTCATCCAGATGCTGGAAGCTCCTTCATATTATCATGTTTGAAAGGGTCCTTTGGTGAGATCTTCTCAGCATTTGGGGTATTTTATTTTGTGAGGATGGGGTTATAGTCTTATGATAGAGGATGCACTTGTTGGGTTTAACTGGCTAGTATGAATATGGCATTTGATTCCTATTACAATGTGCTTGCTAATGTGATGGTTATTTTATATGCGCAAAAGACTGAATCAGAGTTTATGCCCAGGAGAATATCTTGCCTTGACTGGTGAAAGGTTGGACTTAACTGACATGATAATGACTAGCCTTGTAAGGAGCCCAATCGATAGCAAGGTCAGGGTATTCCTTGTATCATCTCAGCAGAGAATGTTTTCTCCTTTCTATATTGATTGAATTATTTGGTTACCAATATGTCCCCTACAGAGAATACCAGAAATAATGCATCAATTGCATTCACTGGACACTACTGATGAAGAGATTGTGGAACACATTCTCGAGGGTTTTGAAGATGGAATAGAAGTGGATCCAGATAGTTTCTTGCATAGGTATACAGGCTTTTTATCAATACATTATAAACATAGAATAGTGAATATATCTGTGGTGGTGATCCATAATTCATGAATATTTTAATGATATAGGAGGATTAATAAATTTATTGCAAAAATACGTAAGAAAAAAGTAGAATGCATTCAATCAAAATATATAAATAGGGTTTCGGGTTTAGGTAAGAGACGGGGAGAGTGGTGAGGATAATGATGGATGTGGGATGTAATGAGTGAAAAGGGCAGAGGGGGGTTGGTTAAGTATGATTGAAAAGTGTGTCAAGAGGGGGTATAACTATTTAAAAAAGGGATATGGGGGGGATCTAGAGAATTTAGTGTTGACTAAGAGTGCATGGATGGATTTAGATTTAGTCCAACAAATGAAAGGTCTAGATAAGCTAGCTAGTTCGGGGTTTAAAAGAAGGTCATTATGTAGATTTTTTAGGAGTTTTATGGATACCTAGTCTAGGGGTATTTCTAGAATAACGAAGTTTGAATATGGTAGGGGTAAGGGTGGTTTTAGGTTTATTATTATACAATAGGGTTTTTCTAAGTCTAAAACGGACTTATTTGTAATTTCGTAAAATGGAGGGGGGGTAACCTCTATTACATAATCGATGAAAGAAAAGTTTTTTCATGTTATATTGGTATGAGTTTTTGGGTTTTTTGGAAGCAATTAAAAGTGAAGGATGAGCGATCTAGATTGACCCAAAGATCCAAAAATAGTACAGGGGTGGGAAAGGTTTGGACAATTAATTTGATACATTGGTTGGCTATAGAAACCTAGATAATTGAGGAGTTGTGCTTCAGTGCATGTCCATATGCCAAAGACATCATCGATGTACCTAGTAAAAAGTAGAGGTTGGGGTGTCTAGGTTGTGAGTTTTCTAGATGTGCTAGAAAGAAGCCACACACAGAAGCCAATTTTATTTTACACAAACCCCCTAAAGGCTATAAAATATGTGATATTTATTTCCTTCTAAATTACACAAAAATCCTATTAGTTTTAGACCAATATGTTCTTATAATAACTCCATCTTCGAACAAACTTCTAAATGGCTCCACCACCAGCAACTACCCATCCTTTGCCTACACAAACAATACCTCAATGATCCCACACACTTATACAAACCCTAGAAAACCTCCATCCACCCCGTAATAGCTTTATCTTTACAATTGATATAGAAGCACTCTACCCTAGTATCCCCTGTAAATTAGGTTTAGAAACCCTACATAAAATCACTGCCCCTCACTTCACCTCCTCTAAAACCTTTTAAATCTACACACTTAGTGCACTTGTCCTTGAATACCACTTCCTCTTGTTTGATAATACTACTACCAACAAATCAAAGGCACAACAACTATGGGGAGCAATTTCTTCTATTGTATACGCTTGCTTCTTCCTAGCCTACCTAGAAAACTCTTAGCCATTACACCCAAACCTCTATTTATTTAGAAGATATGTAGATGATGCCTTTGGCATTTGGACAGGCACTAAGACACAAATCCTTGATTATTTAGACTTTCATAGCTCTAATGCTAACCAATGTATTAAACTTTCCATCCAAACCTCTCCCTCCACACTACCATTTTTGGATCTTTGGGTCATGTTAGATGACTCTTCTTTAACTTTTAATTATTACCAAAAAAGTCAAAACTCATACCAATACCTACCCTTCTTTTCCGACCACCCCCTTCATACTTAAAACCACTTTATCACTACTGAACTTAGGAGATACTTAGTTAGAAAAAGCACTATAGCACGATACCGTAACATGAAAAAACTTTTCTTTCGTAGACTATTTAATAGAGGTTACCCCCTCTCCTTTATTTTAAAAATGATAAAAAAATCCCTTTCACACTTAGAAAAGCAATCCTATACAATAAACCTCACAAAAATACCCTTAAACTAGGTATCTATAGACTCTTAAAGGAACTATACACCGACCTTCTCCTAGACCCCAAACTAGGTAGCCTACCAAGACCTGTCATTTGTTGGACTAAATCCAAATCCATCCATGCACTCTTAGTCAAAACCAAAGTCTCTAGATCCCCTCCCAATCCCCAATTTTAATAATATATCCACCACTTAATACACTATCAATCATACTACCCACCCCTACTACATTCTATCGCCTTCCCCCCTCTCCCATTCACTATACCCAACTTTATCTTTTCTCGCCCCCTCTCGCCCTTTGTCTATATATACTCCTTAACTATGATGTACATGACCTTTGCACTGATGAGCTCCTAATCAAGCGAAACTAGTTTGCATAAGGTCTTTTTTGTTAATGAACATTTCTCAAGTTTTTTTCTCTCTCTCACTCTCTCTTTCTGTCTCAGTTACTCTCCCCCTCTCTTTCACTCTTGTTCCACCTCTACTCTCACTCTCACCTTAATTTCACTTACCTCAACTCTTAATCTCTTCTCCTCATCTCTTTTCTTCCTCTTCTCACGCCATCTACATCGTTGTGCTAAGCTGCTCGCACTCTTTGTGACGACCCGACGGTCAACAAAAGGAGATATTTGTAGTTCTATCTAGATGCACCTCCTTGGAGTGTGCATTTTCGCTTTGGAAATGCCTAGGCGAAGAGCTAATCTTCAATGAGGAATATATGGGGAGTATCCCTGCTGCTGAATGATGTTTTCTCCTCTATGATTTGCTCACTGTGTCAAGTCTCTATCTAGCCAGTTATCTTCATGATCTGTTTGTGCCATTTGGAATTTCTTAGGAATTTTCTAGATTTTTTTGTAACATTTAAGAAGCTCAAAGAAATTGTGAGGCTTCAGGAATATTAAGTACAATCTAGGCACATGGAATGAAGACAACACATAGGAAATACCTCAAAAGTTTGAAATAGCTATGTATTTAAAAAATCGAAGTTTGGAAGCTTTGATATTGATATTTCTGACACTGTTTAGGGTTGAAAATGTCCACACAATTCATCCAATGACAGACTTGAGAGTTGGGAGTTGAAAGAAGAAACATGAAATAGTTTGTAATAATTGATCTCATGAATCATGGAAGTGGGCAATGATCTCAACATCTATGGGATGTCAAATTGAAGCTTCATGATCAATAGCTACTCATTCTTGTGTGGGTTGATTGTATGGAATGACTGTGGTTGCACAAATGATTGTGGCTCCACAAGAGAGATGAGTGATTGTGTTACACTTATCCTATGAAAATTTTGGTGTGAACCTAGTTAGGTGACTGTTCGGTTTCCAGCTACCTGTAGATATTGGTTATATAAACCATTCTACATCTTTGTAATCGCAAGCTCGTTTTTCCTAATCTACTGGTTTTTCCTTAAGTCTTCTAAGTGCCCTTGTTGTGTGAGAGTTAGTCTAAGATCCCTGCATTTTCGAGAGATTGAACTTGTGGTTTCATATCAGACTCTTTAGTTATGATATGCAGTTGTGAGACTTTGTCTACTCCCTATTTGTATGATATGCAGTTGTGAGACTTTGTCTACTCCCTATGTATAATTTATATGCAATATGTTTTATGCATCAAATCGTTTTATGCCACAATGCATGCATGTGACCGTTCGTCAAGGATGTCTGGTGTCATGCTCTTTTCGTATAAAGTAGTGCCTGCCCCAAATTTGATATCTTACTATTCAATCAAGGAATTTAAATTGAGGCATCTAGAAATTGTTCAGCGACTACATGATGTTCAAGAGCAGACATTGGAAGAAGCCCATTCAATAGCTGTTTTCTCACTTAGCTGCTGCATTGCATGTCTAATTAATTAACTTCTTTATTCCAAGCTATGGATTGTCTTGGATAGTCCAAAATAGCAAGGATTCCAAGCTACACAAAGAGACGACAAGAATCACATAAGCTTTGAAGGGAGAAGTGTCGGCATGGTATTCGGTTGAGTCTGATTTGCCTATGGAACATACTACAAACAAATACTCTAGCTAGGAATTTTTACTCTGAATTGCAGGATTACTCTGAATTGCGAGATAATAGAGAGTTGTGCTACATTAAGCTGTGTGACATCAGTATGGACCCATAACACATTGCTGGAAAACTTTCTCAACAACAAACTATTTTCTATGTGACAAACAAAACCTATTTTATAAAGGAAAAGATGCTGCTTAAGGAGATGCTTTTTCCAACTTGAAAACCAAAATCTGCATCACTATAGTAACTCAAACTGGCCTTTTAGAGGAAACGGAGGAAACAGAGGTCACAAACTTCAAAACTTCATTCCAATTGATCATAGCATCCCTGTGCCAATCTGTTTGCATTTGTGTCCAAAACCTACTGGGAAAGCAGAACATACATATGCGTTATTTTTTGTGCACTCAGCATCTAATATTTGATGGTCAAATTCTATACAGTATCACTGATGTGCGATTTGAAGCAGTCTGGACTGTCCTTATTGTAAGTTGCATATATTTGGAGCATGTCTTTTACAAAATGTAATGCAAATCCTATGCTTTACACAAGACCAGACCATGGTTGTTTGGCAGTTACCTATACCAAGCCTTTCAGAGGTTACGTTTTGCACTGCAATCTTGATTATTAATGTTAATTGATGTTTTATATTTCCAAGTAAATCCTTTGGAAATTACTTTTATTTAATAATTTATGGGTTGGTTCTTTGTTTGCTTATAGGGAAGAAGCCATCAACAGGTGCTTTTCCCTTGATAGGGTTGAAGACATTATCTATGCACTTGTGAGTAGTCTCATCTATGATTAATAGAGGACTTGCTATTTTAAAATCCAGCTTTATCCATAGATGATTCAAAATGCAGGTCACAATCTTTACTGTAATGTAGCATGTGAGGTTGAAAACCTGAGAGTTGTTTTTAAATGTATGATTGGAATATGTTGATGTGATATGGCTAAAGTTCCTTGGCTAGATATGTTGAACATCTGATTTATGATCAAGTTCACATAAATGGTGATTATGTAAGCTATAAAGGATGGAGGTTTCATGCCTGATATTTACATTAGCCCCTTGAATGTTCATGTGTGGTTGTGTTATGACTGTATAAGGTGCTTTTATGTATTATTCCTTATTTCAACGGTTTCTGTGAACAATCTTTTTAAAATATAGTAGCTGATATACTCAATTCTTATACAAATTTACGACTTGTGATTGCTTGTTATCTGTGAGTGTAGGTTTTTCTATGAACGTCCAACTGTCTAAATATGCCTGAACATCCAACTGGCTAAATATGCCTGAACATCCAACTGTCTAAATAAATACATTTATATGTATAAACTTTATATGCATTTATGGGCCTATATTGGACTTCAAGTGACCCATCAATAGAAGAATGAGGTATTATTTGTCTCAATGTATTTTAAAGTTTGGCATTTCTGTAGTTATTTTTTATTTTTTCATGTACGAATTTTCAAACATGTCACGTTGCACCTACTGATTAGATTGAACAGTAGATTGCATTTTATTAGTCGTGTAGGTTCTTTTTTGCTTCATGGTTGCTATATCTCAACTTAATGGACATCAGTGGATGCATAAGTGAGACGTGTGTGGGCTGCAATACAGTGTTTCTTGTATTTCTTCTATCAGTGTGCAGAGCTCCATTCTGCCCTTGACCATTCAATGTTGACATCCACCTCTCAAGAAGGTCATGCTATCCCCCCAACATGTCCATCTTTTGACACAGAAAGACCCTTCAAAAATAGTGAATGTTTATGACAGATTAAATTATTTTAACCTTGTAGGTTCTTTTCTTCTTCATTGGTTTCATATCTTTTGACACAGAAAGACCCTTGAAAAGAAGTAGAGAAAGCGTATGACAGTGGTTAAATTCCAAGAAATTCAGCCACATGACAGTGCTATTGTGTAATCTTACAAGTGTCCGTTTGATGAGTGACAAAGAGATGTGACAGCTGAAGTTAGTAAAGAGTTGTTTTATTGCTGTTTTTTATCATCCTTAATTAGTGGAAGCTCATTGAAACACCTAGACATGACCATCTCTTTTCCCTATTACTGCGAAATGTGAAAAGTTCACTATTAGTTTTGTTCTGTTTTCTCTGTCTAAGTAAAGTGTCAGTGTTTGAGAGACTCTTTTTGGTTGGTGCATGCCATGTGTAAAATAAAAAACAAGATATGGAGATGTTGACGTTGGGTACTGAATTGGAAACTTAGGATCTGGTTTAAATTGTTGTATATTTAAAATGACAGGAGGCTGAAGCAGAAGGTCCAGACTATGCATGGTATAGAGATGTTCTAGACAACATGAGAGCAGCATCGCCTCTGAGCCAAAAGCTTGCTCTGAAATCAGTATGTTCCATAAGAACCTCACTTGTTTGGAAATCAATTGCATCTGTTCTCGGTATTTATTTACATGCATATTTTGACAGATACGAGCGGCTCGTGAAGAATCTCTTCCAGCTTGCCTTAAAAGGGAGTACAGGATGAGCTGTCGAGCCATATCTGGGAATATCTCAAAAGACTTTTATGAGGTATTATCTCTATTCAAATATACCTCTGTTCTAAGAGAGAGAAGAAATATAAATCTCTAATGATTGTTTCATGAGATTAGGAAAGGGCAACATGCCAATATAGTCGTGCAACTTTTACTGGAATACTGCTTCAATGTTTTGCCATTAAGATATCACTTTTTTACCAAGGATATTAATATAATATGTGAAATTTTATACATCTTTGATATCTGAGAATCAGAAGCACATGGATGGTTCTGATTTCTCCTTCTGTTTGATTATTGCAAACATGGAATAATTCTTGTATGCTTAATGCACGAGTTGTTATGATGATTATTTTCCATTTCTATTTGATGCTTATGTAATCTGGCTTCTATTCTTACTAATGATTATCTTCAGGGTGTACGAGCACATCTGATCGACAAAGACCATAACCCAAAGGTAAGATGAAAGTTTCTTTAACTCTTTAGTTTTGGAGTAAGCTCAATATTACACCTTATTGTGACTGTTTTTGGCACAAACAGTGGAGTCCATCGTATTTAGAGAACGTAAGTGATGACATGGTTGATGCGTATTTCCAACCTTTTGAGAATGAGGTAGATGAGTTGTCACTACCTTTGATGGAACGTGAGGGCATTTCTCATGCAACAGATAGTGTGTTAAGTATGAAACCTGGTATGGAGACCTTAAGTCAAGGCAGTACAGAACCAGATCATGATATTCTTGACTGGGCAATGAGCATTGGTGGTGGTGGTGGTGGTGGTGGTGGAAGAAACCAACAGGCCTCGAGAAACATTAGAAGGAATAGATAGTGATATATTTCAGCTCTCTGGATACAGTGTCCAAATACTTTGGAGATTCTTTGGCAAATTGCCTTTTCGTATACCCCTCTTCACTAGGGATGTATTTTCTTATGTGAGATCATGGACCATGTTGATACGAGGAATAAATCAATGTATGAATTATAATGGTTCTAAGAAATTCAAACCAAATATGTTAGGAATTCTAGTAATTTCTTATCGGTTTTGAGTAATGTTTGTCAAAAAGTTAGTTGAATAATTAGGATTAATCTGTGTCCCAATATCAATATTTTGAGTGCAAAATATCTCAAAAAATAGTTGTGTTTCAAAATATCTAAAGATAAATTTTATAGATTGGTAGTACACTATTTTTATCATCATTAGCACACTATGTATTGCATCCTTGCATTCAGGTGATGGTGGAAATACTCGATGTGATTGTGGCTTGCATATGGAAGAGAATATTCTTTCTATAATCATACTCTTTATATCTGGTTGCAAACTGCTATCTGGGTTGTTTATAATTGTCATTTATCACAAGTTGGCATTTTTGTATGGGTGCAGCAGTTCCAATGTAATTTGAGGAATTTGAGGATTGAACTGGTGAATTTTACTTGTTTATGTGAAATAATTGCTTTATGCCCTCCGTGCTATTTGTAGTTGAGGTTGTTGATTCTATCCACACTTTGTGGTGAAGCTCGATTGGGGTGATAATGGGATGCATGGATGAAGCTTTTTTTCATTAAAAAGTAACTTGGGTTTGGGTTAGAGGGCAGAGAGATCTTCAAAACACAACTTAAGATTAGATTGGATTACAAGGCAGGGAGATCCCTTAACACAGTGAATGCGTTATTCAGAAAGATTATGTATGAGCCTATTAAAAGCATATATGTGCAAAGATATTGTGGTTGCGGATATCTAGATGGATCCTCACTGTATGCATTTGAATTCCTGTTCGCTTTTTGAATAGTTGTGTTTTTCACATTTGTGCATTAAAGATATCTTTTTGTGGAGTGAAAAGTAATGGTTTTGCCTTGTTATCTTGTTCAAAATTTCTCATTATTACATGGTTGATGGTGATGTTTAGATGCCAACATTCCTCCATGATTGTCACAAATGTCTCAGTACATTTTTTGACATTGTATTGACTCTTGAATGGGAATATTGCTCCATGTTGATATAAATGGGATATATTAATCCACTGCATGCTCATCTTTCATTGCGGACAATGAAAACCTTTTCTCTAGTTGGACTCCATGGCTAAACTATTCTTCTTACTCGATCTTCTTGGGCTTAAAGGTCCATTGTTATCTGCTATACTTCCTCTTTCATTGTCAAGTACCCTCATTGACCACTGACGGTGTCATTGAGAAAAAAGGATGTTAGGAAACTCAAAACACATAAAAGTATACTAAGAAGAAACAAAAGTTAAGCTAGAATTTGAAATTTAGTTGATCATGGAGGAAAAGTTTGCACCATATCAACTAAAAGTTGATATTTGAAATCCAAGAGATTCCACTTCTCTTTGAGGTCTTTCATTTCTTGGACTTGGGATGTATATTTTTCAAGTTCTTTCTTCTACATTCATCATGGATGGATAAGTTGTAAAAGCTTTTTAAGGTGACTACGTGTTAATATTGTTCCTCAATTGCATACTCATAAAAATAATGCTTATAACTTATCACATACATGATTGTAGAATGCTTTTTTTAACTAGTTTGTAGGTCACAAATATGAATGCATTTTGTGAAATGGCTTGTTTGTGTCATTAAAAAAATCCGAGTTGAAAGATATGTGGATTCCAAAAAAGGGAGCAAGTATTTTCATTCATTGGAAAAGGTTACTTTATTAAGGGAACTTATATTCATTAGCACTTGCTAATGTCTTGAGAAACCTAGTAAATACTATATTCATAAGTTTAGGAGCGAACATTATTTTATGCGTCCAATGTATTTTTTTCAAATGGTGCAAACGTGGAAAGAGAGAAACTATGCTTTTGTATACATTGTAATCATGCAAATATATCAGCTTGATGTAATCAAGGACATCCATAGAAAATAGTAAATGCATTTTATCACCAGAAATATTAGGCTCCACCTCTTGAAAACTCTTATTATGCCAGAATTAACACCCAATCTAGACAAACATATTAATATTACATCATTACCTCTAATATGAGTATTGTTTACTAAGTTTTTGTGCATTTGAATCATTATATTAATTCTACTCATTCAATATCAACATAGATTCTTGATTTTGTAATCAAAGACAAACGCACAGTATACATATTGATTTTACTTTAGGTAAGATACATGATGATCATCACCATGGAAAATTGTACACAGTATATCAAATGGTAAAAAACTCATACAAGCCTATGGATGAGAACTAAGTTTGATTCTAGTATGCAATTAGTAACTTCAAAAAAAGTTCATTGTGTCCATGGCACAAATAAATTTGGAGTGTGTTAATCATACAAATTTTAAGTCCAGGTCATAAATGTGCAACATGTTGTGTTGCTAACTTGAAGGTGGTAACTACCATTGATTGTGCAAAAACATTGAGAAACATGACATGAAGATTCAAGGTCTTAGTGATTAACCACAAGATAATGTGGCACAATTTGTGCTTTAAAGCGATAGGACTAAATTCATCTTTCAACTAATGTAGCCAATTGTGATGAAGAAATTATGTACACCTTTGTGTTAGTTTACACATAGAAAACAATGATCGACATTTTAAATGCTCTACTCGTCCATATTTGGCTCTACATTGTTGTAACGTGATGAGAAAATATATCGTCTGTTATCTAAGTTTAGCTCTACAAAGTTGAAACATGGTGAAGTACCATATCATTTATCCAAAGATAAGGTATAACAATGCCAAGTCTCATGATGTGGTGCCACTTAGGAATCACGTTACGACGAAATCTAGCATGTGGACACCTTTAGAAACTACATACAAGGACATTTGTAGGAAAAACTTCTACAAATACTTCACCCATTTTTCATTTTATTATCGTTTCTCATACTAGATAGTAGTAGATTTCTGAGACTATGGTTTGTTCTTTTAGTTGTAAATTCACATCACAAATCCCATGGTGTGATTTTAACCTTTAAAAACTTCTATTATCTTTATGTGTGTGTGTATTATACTCGTGCACTCAACAATCTTACTAGTTTCCTTTTCTCACGACGTAGCTCAATAACCTCCTTCTCTAAGGATCCATCAGGTGCCATAATTGGACCTTCGGTGAAATCTATTACGTTTAAACAAAACAACAAAACATTCAAAAAACAAAATATTATGAAATTAACCCAAAAACTTTGCTCATTTTACAAATTGGTTATGTAAATTTCATTAAAAATGCCAATCCGGTTTTATTAGCCATATGGACACATCACACTTTAACTTGATGTTAATTGCATTGTTTAGTACTTTGATAAACTTTAACCATCCTAATCTACCCTACATCTAGTTGAATAAATAACGATGTGTCATTCTCCCATTCTGTCAATGCATCTATTAGTTTGAAAATGCAGGCCATGATTGATTCAATGGCATGGATTTGATCATTCTTGAGGACCTCCATGCCCAACTAGTCAAGTATTATATTTGACAAGAATTTTGCTTCCTTCCAGGAATAAAGCCATAACAATTTTCAACATGAAACTTGGATCAAAGCAAATTTTGGGCTTAGGAACATCAATTTCATTCTGATGAGAAAGGGAGAAATCATAGTTCGAAAATCCCAAGGGTTGTCGTAAAGGTCTTTCCAAAAAGGAGAAGAGATTGAAATTTTGTGGTTCCACCTCATCAAGTTGTCATTTAAATGAACAGTCACTTCATAAGGTCCTCGTGAACACCACTTACAAATATTGAAACTTGCGCCTTGATAAGAAAACATGCATGTTCCGCGTATGCTTTAATCATTTTCTCATTTTTTTCTCCAAAGCAATCCTACCCATGTTCATACATGCTGTTTGTGTTGTCATGGGTTTTCTACAAAAAGTGCATCTAAGTTGATCCATCCTCAAGACCTTCATCATGTCAAATGCATTTTCGATACAAGACATCGTAATTATTAATATCACGAGCTAATAAGCTCATGCAACATGCATCTGAAAGAACATTATGAGACATCGATATTGATCCCCTAAACATTGGAAAAGGTGGGAATCCACAACAAACCTTTGTTGGAATCGAGAATGTCATATGAGATAAAGAGTGATCTCAAAAAACAAAAAATAGCAGACATAATTTACGGCGAAGGAATGATACTCATCTAATTGGTGATCTCAAAAAATGTTCAAGGATTCAGGTAGTGCGAGATCACAACATGAGTTACCTAAGAAACATGTTGTGATAAAGAAATACATAAGGTAAGGTTAGGAGTGACTAGAAATGCAAGGGAGAAGCAGCAAGGCAATACTTGTTGAAAGATAGGAATGGTGTAGATGAATAAGACGAAGTGGGATCAATTACTCACAAAAACAAAACCTCTCATATTGACGTTATGTCAATTCCTGTTTTCAAGCTTGATCCAAAGGTATGGACAGCACCTTTTGCGGAAAGCCTATCAAATGTTTGGATTTTTGTACATTATAATCGTGTCACACACACATTTTAAGGTTCATGTATGCACCTTCAAACTGAAGGTAAGGAAAGTCTTTGGTTTTCAAGAAGATTCTCAAATTACACAAAAAAACGAGATCGATGGTGCTCTTCTTGTTCTTTGCTATGTATCAATCAGGATGGTGCATTGGAAGTAAATCGTTCCGTGACAGACAACAACAGTGTCTCCAACACTCGATACAGACGAGGAATGACAAGAAGATTTACACCACCCCTTGCATTTTGATCCCGCTATGTTCTCAACCCCGCGGCCAGGATGGGTTACAATGTGATGCATCTAGCTCTCTAAGTCTAGGTATAGATCTGTAAACCTATAGCTATAATGGTGGGACATACAAATAGGCATAGAGATGGTGTGAAGGAAGGAGGGAGAGCACACACACCTGCAGACCAATGGCCATTGTGGTATGTGAGGCGATTGTTGTCCAGGATAAGGGCTACTGGCCCCAAATCGGTCATCTCTCCGCCGCCGCCGCCATACATTGTCTGTTCCGCTGCTGCCCTCTGCTGCTGCACCGCCGCAGCTGCCACCAATTTCTTCCTCCCGAAGCTACTACAACACACACACGCACACACAAAAGAAAACAAACAAACACGCATACGTAGATGTATAGGTATAGGTATGTGTATGTGTATGTGTATATGAAGATGTATATGTATGTGTATGTGTATGTGTATGTGTATGTGTATGTGTATGTGTATGTGTATATGAAGATGTATATGTATGTGTATGTGTATGTGTCTGTATATGTGGTGCGCAGGTTCATGTGCATATGCACGGAAGCATGTGTATGTGTATGTTGTATGTGGTACACAGGTTCATGTGCATATGCACAGACGCATGTGTATGTGCATGTTGTATGTGATGCACATGCTCATGTGCATATGCACAGAAGCTCACCACATTCCATCCAGCCATCCATTTCATTCCAAACAAAACACAGAACACCATAGAAACAGAAAAAAAGGGGGAGGGGATCGCGTTTCACCATCCCTGTCACAGTCACGTACCATTTAATACATGCAGACGATGCGTGTGAACGATCAGAATGGCTATTTCTTGTTTTTTCTTTTTTTCTTTTTGTTCTTTTGTTTTATCAGGTGAAGTGGTCGGAGAGTTCAAAGACTGGCGACGTACCTGAAGAGGCCCATTGGCGATGGCGATGGCGATGGCGATGGCGATGGCGATGGCGATGGCGATGGCGATGGCGATGGCGATGGCGATGGCGATGGTGATGGCGATGGCAGGCACAGAAAGAGAGCAAGACAGAGAAGGGATGGAGGGATGGAGGGATGGATGAATCAGAAGGGAGAGAGGATCGAATTCTGTGTCTGTGTCTCTGCGTATGGCGATGGCGATGGCGATGGCGATGGCGATGGTGGTAGTCTGGTGAAGTGTGTGATGGTATCCGCTGACGCCGCGTGAACAGCCCCATCTATTTATCTATTTATTTATCTATTTTATTATTTATTTATCTGTTTTATGATGAGTATCTATGTATTTATCTATCTATTTATTTATCTATTTAGTTATATTGTATTACCTATTTATCTATCTATTTCTTAAATTAACTCTAATTCTTGATGCAAAGCAGCCCAGAAAAAGGCCAATTTGTCCGCCCAACCACACGCTGCCATCGCCCCACAACCCGACCGTCTTCTTCTTCTCCTCCCCCTTTTCATCTTGTCCGTCGCTCCACCTATTTCATGTCGATTTGACCGACACATCAACCACTTGGTTAGCTTCTCGCGTCGGTCCCAACACTCCCTAGGAATTTGCAACGGCTCATTTGAAGCCTAAACCGAACCGCCAAGGCTTGAGCTTCCTTAACCGGTTTGAGCTCGGTTTGACTAAACCGGGGTTAGAAACCGATTCAGTTCAGGTTTGGAAACCCCCCGAACTGGTTTGGGTCCAAACCTAAACCGAACCGTTGCCAAACGCTAGCACTCCCCATTCATCCAAGAGGGGAAATTCGAAGTATAACTCATCCTGCCAATATTCGAGATGTATGTGTCTATCCTTCATGGAGAGGAACTAAGTCAAGCAACATCGAGCTTCTTGGCCATTAAAATTTATTATTGCTAAGAATATTGTGAAAAAATGGATAAAATAGCATGCCTCCTCAACACCATCCTTCACGTTCGTTGATCCCTTGCATTCGATTGTTTGCCAGTTTTGAAATGCATAGTATACGTGTCAACACTAGTTTTGATATTCTTATTAAATGAAGACATTCGCAAGAGAAATGATATGATCGTCCATAGCGATATGAAACACGAAACATGATGCATCCATGGCTATCACTTTTGAGGATTGTTGCGTGAAACAATGATTGAATTCCCTCCTTCATACGATCAAACAAGTGGTCCATGAATGATCCACTAAACTACAAAAAGGGTGGTTTTAGGCCTTGATACCAACAATTCCTTCGACCCAAAAGTTGGGGCTTTTACACATTTGAAAATTTTCAAATAAGGTTATCCCAACAAGTGGGAGAAAGGTTTTCATAAGGGAAATTTTGGAGGTTAGTTTTTGAGAGGAGACGTTAGAATAACACTTTCATCCCATCTTCATATCGAGCCATGGGTTGTGCCATAGATTCCTCATTAAAATCTTTCAAATGGTGCAAAGGCCTTTTTATTGTCCAAGTTTAGCCTCATAATTCCAAGGGTAGAATAATAGAAAAGACGATGTCATCTAAGCGAAAAACATTTAAGTAAGAATGTTGAAAACTCTTGGCTTTTTATTAATGTTGCAAGTTTTATAATTGATGGAATTCTAAAAATAAAGTGATTAAGTTTCTAGTAACTCCCCACCCCCCCTCCCCAACTTTCAAAATGTCTACATTTTTGCCAATAAGTAAGTGTCGGCAATACTATCTTGAAAAGAATGAAAGAATCTTGCGGACCACGACAATTTCATGTGGGCTTTAACCTAATGTTTTTTGAATACCCACGATGTAATGTAACCTCCAAAATATTAATACAAAGCACAACGTCGAACAAAGTTGTAACTTGACAATGACATTTATGTAAAGTATGAAACGCTAGATTCATAGCAGTGTTGTCATTCACCAATAAGTTTTGGTAAACTATAAATTAAAAAAGAAAATAACGTGTCACCAATTTGGGCAAAACATATATATACTTTTGACACCTCATTGTTCTTGACAACTTATTGTCACTATCGAACACTCTTTTGCCCATCACATCAAAATCGCACTCAGAGACATTGACATCCTCCAAATTATTAAAATTTATTGGCTTGCAGCATTTGCTACCCATTTAGAAGAAGAAAAAACAAGAATACATAAGTGCATGACATTTTAAAGCATGTGAAGTATCCCAGGTTTATTTGATTGAAATGTGTTGGGATGGATCCAATAGAGAATTAGTAGAGGTTCATAGAAGTTGAGCCTCTTCGATCAGTCAATACAAGCTTTGGCCATTGGAGAGGGTGTTTGTGTTGAGTGGAATTTATTAACTACTAGAAATTGATCGTTACTACTATAATATGTGATGATGACTTGGTAGTAAATGTTGATATTTGTTCGTGTGCTAACAAAAATATCTTAATTGTCATTAAGTTAGTCATTAACATGTCCCATTTTTCTCTAAACGTTTCCACATATTCCTCAATGAAATATGTAGAACATCATTTGCTTTGACTCGAATTCAATTAGGCAAGAATATGGTTATAAGTGGACATCCCTTGAGTATTGATAATAGGTTGCATTGTGTTTTTATTACCTTATTGTCTTCCACGAGCCTATATTAAAGATGCCATAAATTATATGTGTCGTGATAACTCTAAATCATATGTTTGATTTGTCATCAATGTTCATATATGTTTTACTCTTCTCATCATGACAAATAATCGTTATTCATGTTTAGAATAATCATCGTAACTTGGTTATTGAACTATCAAGACAAATATTGTTTCATTTACACTCATCCATGCATATGTTCAAGAATACTAGAGAAAGTGTGTGTTCTATATAGTACATTGTTGATGCATATATGACTTCATGACTCAAAGTCAAATCTTTGTGGTCATGCTCTTGACACATGGGCTCCTATCATGGTCGATTAATTTATTTAAATTTAAGAAATATATTAACAAAGTTTTTATGGGATTGCATTGTTTTCATGTATATGTTCCTTGGTCATGCACACATGCATCCCTTCTGTGTGTGCATGTGTTGTTTTTGAAGTGCATAGACTCTCTTTATGCCTACACCCCCTTGTGTTTTAATTGGCAAATGGTACAAGTGTTTTGGAGATACATCCTTATTGGTACAAATACTTCACGTAGATTTGTTTATACATGTTGATACTATTTGAAGTGTGTGGATAATCTATGATGCACGTGGATACATGCTCTTAAAAATGTCAATTCTAAGTGATGGATATCTTATGTGTGCAAGAGTCATGGCCTTAATGCATTGTTGAAGGTAAGTTGCACGTCTACTACGTTTCACTTCATTAGCAACACATTGGTCCTCAAATAGCATGCGATGATTCCACACCCATTGTGAGTGAATGATCATATTGAGATGGTACATGTTGCTACATTTGTTTTTTAGATTCATTAACGAGGATCATTTATCAATGTTAGTTATTATGGGCAAGTGCTAACGAAATGTAAGGGGATTTTTATTATATTGGATATGCTTGAAAGTTCTAGTTTTGGATTGTTAGATTTCGTAGAGGTGTGACTTTATATGCCATATTGTTTGGAGCTTATGATTATGCTCTCAGGCATGCCTTGATAAATTCACGATAATGATAAAGCATTTGATCAGGAAAAGACAAGGCAATGTGACATATAGAAACCACATGGTTACTATCTAACAATTTGGCACGTTATATACAAATTGTATTAGTTTGTAACGAAGTGTTTGCATATGAAAGGAGAATGAATAATAATCTATAAGGCAGAGAAGCATAACAATGTATCGATAGATAAACATGGCATTATTTCTAGCACGACTTGTTTAAGAGATCTATAACTTTCAGTGAATAAAAACAACAAGAAGCTCGTGCAAGCATGCTGAAAATATATCAACGGAAACGGAAGGGGATTATTAACCATCTATCGAAACGAGTTGAAATTGCCGTCCATTTTCTTGGCCTACGGGTGCCTCAAGATACCTGACTACGTGGATCTAAGCAACGCGACAAGAAAGTAGGTGCCACAAACAATGTGGAGGGTTTTCACACCAAAGAGTGAATCCTTGTTTTGGACATGGGGTTTGGACGAGGGGAGGGGAAAACTACCATCCCCCCCCCCCCCCCCCCCCTTTTGATTGTAGGTTTAGTAAAGTCATGGCATATCGGATGAGCAAGGTATGTGTAGAATGGAAGGGCTAGTTTCTGAGAGCAAATTTGCCGAGGCGCTCAGGGATCATCGGTCTCGTGGTACGTGCGACAGGCGGAGAGGAGCCAGAACTAGACCAGATAGTGAAAGAGCAAAAGAGCTAAAAACAAGAGAATCCTTCTTCTTTCCCTCCTTTTCTAACCCCCCCTCTCCTCCCCTTTTTGTACATTTCACCACTCACTAAGCTATTGCTATTAAATTATATACTCATTTTATTTACTTACTTCTATTATTCTACTTACTTCTATATGCTCTACCTCCCCAAACCCTTTCATAAGAAGAAGAAGAAGAAGAAGGAAGAAGGAAGAAAAAGAAGGAAGAAGGAAGAAGGAAGAAGGAAGAAGAAGAGTGTTCTGAAAGACAGAGCACCCCCCTCCAACCTTCTGTGTTATCTCCACATATTGCCCAGGTATGTCTTTCTCTCTCTTCGACACTGTCGATCTGTTTGTACATAGCTCCTTTCTTTCTTATGTTTTCTGTTCTGTTTTCTTTCTTTTGAGATCCGTGCCTTGTGTCTGGACTCTGGACTCTGGACTCTTCCCCGCCTATTTCCAATCCCCTCTCCACCACACCTTCTTCTCGTGTAGTTTTCTTTTCACGATTCTGTTTCTCTCCGGTCTAACTTTTTTCAATCTTACCTTGCTTCATTTTTATCTGGTGAAGATCTTTCTGAGGAAACGGAGTTAGGTCTTTCTCCGAGGAAGTTCTTAGTTTGATGAGGGACACATATATATACATATATAAGTTTATTTATAAATGATGAAATGAGCCAGTTATATTTCTAGTTAGAGCCACGCATGATTATATCATAAATGTACGTATGTCTGTTTGCACACAAATTCACACACCCATATGAAAAAGAGAACTATAGAGAGGAAAATGATATCTTTGGACATGTTATGTTTCTTTTGGGACATTATATGGTTATTTCATCTAATGTAAATTAATATAGACTCAGGAAAGCCTGAAATAAAAAGCAAAGCCATGATGTCTGCTTATCTTCAACTTTTTTTTCAGTTGTGCCTTTTGATTTGAGTTGAACTTTGATAATGTTCACCGCATGTTTTTATTATGATAATTTTTATAACTCCTGATTTATTATATGCTTGTTTTATACAAATGACTATATTATTTTGTGATGCTTATATTTGACTACGTTTTCTGACCTGTTTTGCTGACTCAAGCTTCTGGATGCTCATTTCTTATGGGTTTTAATATGTTTTGAGTTTGATTAGCATATGTTAACATGTGTCTTTTGGTGCATTCAATTATACTGATACTCTTTTCAGCTGTTTAAAATTTGGTTTGCATATGTATATAACATCTTTTTTTTTTTACTTGCAGGTAGTTTCAAAGTTGAAGTTATTTTCTCGTGGTAATCATGTCAGAAACATCGACTGTAGAGTCTGCCATAGCTGATAAAGTCCATGACCTCCCTGCTTCGACACCTTCTGAGGCTGAAGAAGAGCATCCGAAACACAATGTCAAGAAACGCCTCTTCAATAGGGAGCGAAGCTTGCATGACATATTTGGTGGTGGAAAGGGTAAATGTCTTATAATATTGGTCTTTTCTGTTCTGATTTATTTTCAGCAACGGTTGAAGTTATTTGAGGTTTCATTTCACTTTTCCATAATGTAGAGGAGTGCAGCTGCATTGAGCTGCAAGAAATTTAAAAATCCATTTACATTATTTTGTTTATTTCAGCTGCTGATGCGTTACTATGGAGGAATAAGATAATATCTGGCGGAATATTGGGTGTTGCGACGATTTTATACTTTGTTCTTGAGCACTCGGGCTACACTCTTTTATCAATTGTCTCGAATCTACTCCTTGTTACCTTTGCAGTCCTCTTCCTCTGGTCGAATGCAGCTGTCTTCTTAAAAAGGTAGTTTTTAATTTCTGGAAGTCTCTGTAGGATTTATTACAATTTAAATGAATTTAACATAACATAATATTATGTAAACAAATGTCACAAAACTTAACCTAAGATTACGTAAACAAATGTAACATACCATTTTATTATTATGTAAATGAATGTAACGTAACATAATATTGTGTAAACGAATGTAACATAAACTAACATAAGATTATATAAAAGAATTATGTAAATTAATACAACATAATATTTTAATATTATGCAGATGAATATGACATAATATATTACAATGTAGATCAATACATTACAATCATATGTGACGAGTTTTCATTTGTTTTTGAAGAGATGATGCTTCTTTATAGATTGATAGATCAAAATTTAAAATGGCAGGTCTCCTCCACCTTTGCCTGATCTCCGCATTTCTGAAGAAGTAGCAAATTCCGTGGCCTCAACTCTGAGTGTAGAGATCAACAAGATTTTGGCTGCTGCCCATGAAATTGCTCTAGGAAAGGATTTCAAGCAGTTCATTAAGGTTGTTTTGCAAACTTTGAATGTTTGTGGAAATATTCTTTACTAATCGTTTTTGTTTCCTTTTCATGAAAATGGAGGCTTCAATGCAAACATTGTGAAAAGATCGCATAGATTGATGGGAATTTCAGTAGAGAATTTATATACATTTAGTTTCTCGTGCAAACATTTTGAACTGGCGAAAGAAGAATTTGAACTAGTGTTTCCTATTGCACATGATTTAAGCTCCAGTTTAATTGGGGTCTTGTGAATTGAATTGAGGGGTGAGGTTTAGGGTCTATTGCGTATGAAGTTTAATCTTGGGTACTTGCTTTTGCAGGTCATGGCAGTTTTATGGGGTCTTTCCATAGTTGGAGGCTGGTTTCATTTTCTAACGATTGTTTATCTTGGTAATGTGATGTGCCTTCAACCCACGTTGTGTAGAACTAACAGTTGGATATTTTTCCTAGGGTTATGATTGAGGTAGTAATGAAGGATTGGTGATAATAATCATGTTTCTTGTTTAATATGGTGCAGTTCTGGTTGTTGCTCACACTATCCCGATTGTGTATGAGACATATGAAGATCAAATCGAGATATATGCTAGGCGTGGCTATGAAGAAGTTCAAAAGCAGTATAAGAAAGCAGATGATGCCTTCCTTAGCAATATCTTTAAGAAATTCCCAAAGCTGAAGAAGACAGAGTAAAAAAGCTGTGAAGCGGTCCTCGTTTTCTTGTCAATGGATTGGATGTCATTATCAGAAAGTATTGTCCATTGCGGTACAAGATTCACATAGGAACTTAATGGTGTTTTTCTAGATAATGCAAAGATGCACATACGAGTGCATTCCTGAATGAATGCCTTTGGCATATTTTTATTTTAAGCACTTGGGACATAGGCCTTTATTTATTATCGTCGACAGGGGCTTGAGTACTAGTAAATGGAAAGTTAAAAGTTCCTTCGTTTTTCCCAGTAGTTGAGGAGCTAAAAGTACTACTTGGAGTGACAATTTTTTGAACTGTTAGTTGTTCACCATATTAGTTCTCTTGTTGGTTGACATCTTGGCATTGGCTTCTTATAATGTTCTGTATTTTGTTTGCTGATGAGGTGTGGCCATTGCATTTTGTTATGAGGTCTTATTGTCGGTGAATTGTAGTTTACTGTTATTTTGACATTGGCACTACTTTGCAAGTATTTATAAGATATTGCTTGATGTTGTGCTATTAATTAGGTTTCACCAGAGTGAACTTGAATATTGTGACTGATAATTGTGATTATTGCTTGTGAAGAAGTCATGTACTCTGTCTATTGATTTGATATTGTAATTTTTTAATGCTGGGAACTAGTTGAATTAACAGTAGCCTGATGGTGAATGAATCAAAGCCTTATGTCCCTTCCATTTGGTTTGGAATTCTGTGGCATGTGTAGATGCTTGGTATTGCATATTTAGATGAAGACTGCAATGAAGTTAGGAGTTAGACTTGAGTTTCCTACATTCATACCAGTGTAGATGTTTAGGACTACAACAAGCCTATGTGCAAATGGTATTCACGTTTGCTACTTCATGATTTTTTCCAGTGCTTGTGTAAAGGTTAGTTACACAATGTATTTGCCTTTTGCCTAGGAGACGGGCAGATACCTCGAAATTAGATTATTTTGCACCTGAAGAAGATTTGGATTGCAACGAGGGCATTTATCATTCCATGCAGAACACTTGGATCATGACAGATCTAAGGTAGTCATGATCCTTCAGGTTATTAACACAGGAAGAACCACATAATGCAATCTAATAAGAAACAGTATTTTACTTGATTCCCTAAAATAATTTGATACAGACATGCCACACTCGATTTGAACGTGAAAAATGTGGTGGTTTTGTAGGTATCAAAAGTAGCTATCTATTCATTTCATCTGGACGCATTTGAGTACAAATTCCATGCACTCAAAGTTCCATCTCAATTTTTTCTACAACCAACATCAATGGTGGGGTCGCCAACCAGGCCTCAGCTAATGTGTGAGGCAGTGATTGCTGGGATAGTTGTACCATCTAGAGAAAAACACCTACACTGGTTCATAAAGCCCCAACATATGACCATCCAAGCATCGAACCGCAGCTACCTGCATAAACCAAATATTCATGAGAAAGGAACACTCATTTACTAAACTCATAACACGATAAATGGTGGATAGTTCTAGCTAGATCCTATTTACAAAATTTCTCCCACTTTTTCTATTGATGACAACTTGAATTCCAATTCTATGTCAATTAATCATGGGTCGGGCCAAGTATTTACCTCTTGACAATATTTATTACAGCCTTAGTCACGGATCAAAATATGAGTTATATCTAGGATCACTAAATTCTTTCAAAACCACAATATTGTTGCAAATGCGTTTGATTTGCAAAATAAACCAACCTTTGGTTTCTACTGTATGGTGGGTGTTACATTATCACCCAATGGTCAAAAGAATTGAGAAACCTTTTCTATATTCAAGCTTTTTATCAGTCCCTCGCCTATATTTAGGCTATTAGTTTGAGTGACGTTCACATGACAAAGGTGCCTCAACTAGGCTGACAAAACTATCATTGCCATCTACCATAAATAAAGCTGGGAATGAAAGAGAACTCTAGAAGGATGATAGGAGGGTGGAGAGCATATCATAGGAGAACAGAGAATATGTGCCAGATGACACAACCTTAGGAGAGGCAACTTATGATGATAAGCCCATGATTAGTTGTTTTGAGATATGATAGCAACATATTATTAGGTTATATCACAATATCAATGAAGAAGTGCCCGCAACGTACAAAGATGTAGGTAATCTCTTATGGTGATCTCTTACGAAAAAATGTTGTCAATCAAACGTACATTGTATGCCAAGAATGAGGTTAAACATCAAAATCCAAATATCTAATCAGCAAAACTATTATCATTTTTTACATTTGTCATTGTCATAGAACACGTGCGTGCGTGTGTAAAAGATGATACCTACAAAGATTAAAAAATTTGGTAAACATATACCTTCCCATGAATTTCATGCTTGATTGGACCATCAAGTTCAGCACCCATGCTCAAAAGTTTTGTAATTGTGCCATCTAGATCTGTGACATCAAACGAGAGGTAGGAGGAATAACTCTTTACCTGCTCAAAGTCACTGTAGCCAAGTGTAAATATGGAAACTTTTCCAATATAAAATAAGGGATTTTGATTATTACACATGAACAAAAACTAGGATGATGAGTTTAGTTGAACCATTTTTTGCATTTACAATCCATACATTTCAAATGACAATTTAAATAGATGAATAGGCAATTCTATCGGTCAAGTTTTCCTCCGCTTGTAACAGCGATGAAAATATCATCCAACAAACAACAGCATACAAATACCTCCATGCACAATTATAGAACAATGGACATTGCAGAAAGAATCCGGATAGGCACAATCTGTAACGAATTTTACATATAATTGGCATTAAATAAATAGACACAATCTCTGATGTTTCTTAGATTGGATTCCTGCTGCCCTTGTAATAATGATACTTCTTTCGTTAAACTTATGAAAAGTCATTTACAATAAAAGAAACTCTGAATAACGCTATCTCTTTCTCCAAATTCATCTAATAAATAGCACCGTAAATACTTCACAACCGTTGTAGTGCAGTGAAGTATATGAATGTACATTTAATTACAAATATGTAGTCTTTCTTCTTAGTTTTAGATATGTTTTGTTGATTGCAATTCTGAGTGGCGATGTACAGCCTTCGACTTCCAATTACCATATTATAAATGGAAAATCATAAACTTAATTCTAATTTTGAAATTCTGGCAAGTTTTATACAACTAAAATAAGGGGTTCAGTCCTACAGGGTTAAAGGTCCTTATTAGGGTTTTAAGGTTTTTGCCTAGGTCTTTAGGGGCTTTGAGTTTTAGGGTTAGGCTTGGGGGTTTTCAGGGGTTTTTTAGGGTTTCCGTTTTTAGGGGTATTTTAGGGTTTCTAAAAATTTATTTGAATTTTGCTTCGATCATAAATATATGATGTATAAATGAAGAAAGCATTGTATAAAAATAGAGAACGAGTGGAAGCAAGGATGATGATGAGATCGCGAGAGTACCTGGGTGCTTGCATGAGGCCCAGCTTAAAGGGTCCAGATTGAAGCTCCGCCCATCTGTTGGTGCAGACAGTGAGTGTGAGGCCAAGGCCCTGCGAGAAAAACTTGGCGGCAAGGGGCACGTCCTTGTGAAGCATCACCACATACCTGAGCAACGCCATGACAGTATGTAGCAATATGTATGTGTATGCAAATCAATCAAATGGCGATGGAATCATTCTACACCTGAGTCATGTGCTAAGAAATTCGATAAGAACAGAGAACAGAGAACAGAGAGGCGGCTTCTTCTTCTTCTTCTTCTTTTCCGGTGAGGTTTTCCTTTTTGGTATCTCTATTCCAAAATGAATAGAAAAGTAAACGAATACATTTATATGAAGGGGATGTAGCTCAGATGGTAGAGCGCTCGCTTAGCATGCGAGAGGTACGGGGATCGATACCCCGCATCTCCACAACTTTATTTATTATGGCTTCCCTTTTTGCTCTTCCTTTCTACCCTCCTCCTTCTTTGCTTTTTTGCTTACAAGAAAAAACAAAACCTAAGAGGTAGCCAGCCAACTTCACCTTTTTATCAAGCAAGAGAACCCACTAATAAACCACTTAGGAGCATTTAGAAAGATAATGAGAAACATTCTCTTAGACTTCTCCATAGTATGCCTTGGTGTTATATATATATTATATAATAATATATGTACTATGGATTAAATATTATATGTAAAGGATGGATATTTATCTATCTATCTATCTATCTATCTATATATATATATATATATGGCTTTTCTAATTGTTTCATTTTTTTTTTCCTTGAGTATATTACATAATATGGGTTACATTGCGCACCTACGTTTATAAAATCATAATGTTTTAAATTCATAACTACATGGCTTATAATGGCTTGACTTATATGTCATGGCCCATGGCTGTTCTAAATCCACCACATTTTTAACAATGCTCATATACACCCTAGTATGTGCATGCAATGTCTGCCCCATAATAGATGCATTCTTTTCTCGTGGGGAAAATTAGTTCAACAAAATGTATCAGAAAGGCCCGACATCATTGTGTACGATCATCATTGTGGCAATGACAAAAGACCAATGCATTGTGGATTTATGGTAGGGGGATGATCTTGCACATTCTGGCTCGTTTGGTTAAGGATTACTCCTTGTGTAGTAGAAAAATGTTTTGTGCTCATGTTGGCTTTGTGATAAAACTTTGCATAGAAATTCTTAGGGTAGTGGGACCTTATCAATCTTTCAAGTCCAATTACTTCCTTGTGTGAACTTGTGATAACTTGCAAGAAAGCTTCGGCAATTCACTCCTTAATGTGTTAGCACTCATATACACTAACCCGATATATACAATAACTCTTAAACGATAAACACTGGTATTGAAATTATTGTTTACATGCACAATAAGTATTTGCTTCTAGTAAATTTCATATATTTTCAAATGAGTGAAAACAAAAACATTACAACAAACAAAGTTGTAGTTTATCATTGACTCAAACAATCACCAAGACCTAAGATAATTCAGGTTACGATCATCAAAGCAAATGGAGAGACTGTGAAGGTCCACACCATTTCAACATTGACACTAGGGGGTATTAGTGAAGGGGCCACATTGATATTCTAAATGGAATACAAAATCAGGTATTGATATTTTCAGTGGGAGTGCACCATGAGACTAGTTCCAACTAGTTTATAATTTATTCTCAAGGTGTGTTGAATTCCAATCAAAATACTTATTGTTATTTGTTACCATAAAACATATGCTCCATTGGTATTAATAAAAAGCCCGAAGGCAGTATACAAATAGTACATAATATTGTTTAATCTCCACCAGTATATCTGAACTTATTCTAGCATTTGTAAAAACTATTGGGAAAAAAAACAGCCATAAAACACAGCATTGATTCCAGTGATCTGCTGCAGAAAACAAAATTTCGGGCTCTTAGAACAGAACTCCATAGAAAACTTATATTTCGCATGATATTCCATGTCCTCCGTCTTTCCAATCATATGTGTCAGGTGTGGAGCTATAAGAAGATTCACCATCCCAACAGAAACAGTTGCAAACAGATCTGAACTGATTCCAGCATTTGTAAAAACTGTTGGGGAGAAAAAAACAAACCATGAAAATGAAATGTACTATACTAATCTCCACCTCTCACCCCATTTGCTTCGATCCCCACAACTTATTCACTCTCCCTTCATGATGTGCTTCGGCCCCCTCACCATCATCACTCCTAAAAACAACCAAATTGCTTCATTCAATCCACCTCCACCATCTCGCCGAATGCCACCAATGTCCTGTGGAATTAACAACAAAATAAGTAAAAAAATTCCTCATCCCCTCATGAGCTGCTTCGATCCCCCCCACCATCATCACTCCTAAAACAGACACATTGCTTCCTTTAGTCCACATCCACCATCTCATGAGGTACCACCAATGTCCTGTGCAATGAATCAACAAAAATGAGAAATTGTTCCTCATCCCCTCATGATTTGCTTTGTTCCCCTGCACCATCGTCACTCCTAAAAGTAGAGAAATTGCTTCAATCAAACCACATCCACCATCTCGCCGAATACCACCTCTGACCTATACAAATAACAACAAAAACAAGTGAATAATGGTTCCTCATCCCCTCATGATTTGCTTCTGTCCCCCCCACCATCATCACTCCTAAAAACAAACAAATTGCTTCAATCAATCCACATCCACCATCTCGCCGAGTACCGCCAATATCCTGTGCAATTAACAACAAAATAAGTGAACAATGATTCCTCTCCCCTCTTGATCTGCTTCAGCCCTCGCACCAACACCACTCATCCTCACACCATGACAAAGTTGCTTCAAATCCCACTGCCATCATCCTGCAACCTATGAGAACCATAATATTTGTCTTAAGTCAACCCATATCTGGGGTATCTTGCTTCCCCTATTCCATCTCACCGATTAACGCGGCCCTGTAATCACAACAAAAAATGAGGGAAAACCATTCCTCACCTTCTCATAATAATCTGCTTCAGCCCCCACTCCAACATCACTCATCCTAACCACAAAAAACAGAAAAATGGCTTCGTCGTGTCCCCATCTACCATCTCGTTATCTCCGATTCGACAATCCTGTTACACTAACAACCAACAAACGAGTAGAAAACAAACAGAAATCCTCACCTTCTCCTAGTAATCTTCGACAACCCCCACCAACATTAGTCATCCTAATCACAAAACAACTTAAACCTATTTCAACCTGTCCACATCCACCATGTCAATGTCTCTGATTATCACACGAAATCTGCCTCATACCACTAAAATCTTCTTATACTTATTGTTATTTGTTAAGATTAAGTCATCCGAGAAAAATTCAATTTTAGCATTATTACGGGATTAGATCTGTCGAATATGGGAAATAATGGACGTATTAACATTGTCCTATTGGACATATTAGGTCTTAGGCTATTTATGTAAATAGTGGAAAGGGCAGTTGCCCTAAGTCAATTGGTATTTAAACTGACTCTTGTAACCTAGTTTAGCGGGGCGTGGTTGTTGTTCATTTTGTATGTATATTGTGTTGTTGTAACCCTGAGAACAATATAGTTAGATTGTCTTGTGCCTACTTTGGTGTTTGTCTTCTCCTTGACTTCTCCTTGATCTTGTCTCTAATTAAGTTGCTTTTACTCTTAAAATCTGTTACTATTTGCTACCTACCTGAGATCTTCATAGGAAGAGTGTTGATTCATGACACATGTTCCGCACCTGACGGATTTAATTCTCAAATAAGTCAATCTCCAAAACATAATGATTTCTCGACAAAGCTCATTCTTTGCAAGACTCATGAGCATTGGGATTTAATGGTGCCTTCATTATTAAATCTCATCATATCATATAAGTTTAGCTTGATATCATGCATAATGGCAATGTCAATAAAATATTTTTAAAAATGCATCATTCAAGCAACCTCTGTCTCTTACGATCATTAAATTTCTTTTAGTGAGATTGAGGGATCAATGCGTTGTTTGAGGATGACAAATGAGATAAAGACAATAAAGGGAAAGGAAAAGATATTCTAACCTTTTTTATGTGTGTCTCTTTCTTTTGTCACGATAATCTTTGAGGGGTCACCCACCACATTCAAATAAAGCATAATACGGTAGGTCGCGTGACAAGAAAACGATGAGTAACAACTCATTATATCGTTTCTGATGTTTCTAGTTTTCTTTTTATGAGTACTAAAGTGAACTGCATTTTTCTTTCATTACACATATGAACTCAATTATGTATTTCAAAGTAGATGGAACATTTTTTGTGATACTTCCTTGATTCGACCGAAGCATATGCTAAATAGAGAGAATTGTCCCATTGTCATGTTCAAAAGTCCATAATGTAACTTTACATGTTTTCTAACGTTTATATCATATATATGTGCATTAATACATGCATGTTAAGTTGCTATCATACACACATGCATGTTCAATTAATTCTCATTATTTTGTTTGTACAGTATAGAGTGATATTTGGTTGTGCTTTTAAGGAATATGGGGTAAGTTGTAACTATAAGAATATATATGCTCTATGAATCATGGTTTGGCTCATAAACTCTTGGTGCTTATAAACCTTAATCTCCTTCTATGAACTAATTCTAGCAACAAATTCATTGAAGGGTTCACGAAAATGCACGTATGGTTTATTGTGATATTGTAAACTCAAACATGCGTTGGTTTAGCTAATAAACCCCTTGGTGCTTATAGACCTTAATCTACGTATATGAACTAGTTCTAGTGAGAAATCCCTAAAGGGCTGAAGAAAACACATGCATTTATTGGTCGTGAATCATATTGTCAACTTGAAAATGAGTTGTTAACACACACAAACAAACAAACAAATCTATGTAAATAGCATATGAAACGACATCCGCAATATTTTGATTTGCGAAGAAAGTTATGGAATATTTTAAAACACATACATAGATTTATGTAATAGCATATGAAACAAACATCTGAAATATCTTGATTTGGGAAGAAAAGCTATGGAATATTTTGTGAACTTTCTTTAGCATTTTAGTTTGGTGCCTGTGTACCACTGGAGAAGAACCATATTCCAACCTTTTTGTGACAAATTGAGAATCAAGCTCAATCTTCTCCACAACACACCTATGTCTATAAACACATGTTATGTAAGCTCAATTAAGTGTGATAGTCAAACTATATACTTAGATTCAATATTGAATACATATTATTTAGAAAAGTACATTAGGAAGTGAAAGAGCATGAATTAACTCTAGAATATATGTGTAAGTTCATAGATATTGTAAGAATTGGCATGCGAAGTAGATGGATACACCACTACTTGTAAGAGGCTATATAAAGTTTAAAGTTTTAAACCCCTCTTTCCTACTGTAAATTGTTGGACATAATGGAATAGCATTATTGCTAACATATTTATTGTTAGGCTCTACCCTAATTGTGTTTAATATATTGATATGTCATAATGGTGTGTTAATGTCAATTTGACCATTATTTATTTTGGTTATTTTAATCCACGTCTCTTACTCTTTCCCTTGTTTATTATATTTATATTCTCACATTTTCTCTCAATGTATCTCACATATATTTATATTTTCACCTCTCACATACATATATCTACACACACTCACTAACTGCTTCCAATGCAAATTACTACTAATTACTCATATAACAAATTATGTAATCATTTACAATGAACAATCAAGTTCTTACGTAACTCCCATTTACGCTTATGGTTAAGCTCATTGTAAGAAATAATTTGTTCGGTTGTGCCAAACATTTGGTGAGTAAATCAACTTGGGTTACAATTCCAGATGATGAAATTTGCACACATTTGAAGGATAGTCCATGTTCATTATGGTGGTTTTACAACTTAGGATGGATTTTGCAATAATACTTTGACATGTAATCATAAAAGCACAACTATTCATTGCAATGCACATTCAATTTGAATTATTATTTTTGACAATAGTGTCAAGCATAATGAAATGACGCCTAATTGATCAAATGATCATCGAAGATATTGGTGTATGAATGTCATTTGATTTGACTTTGTTTGGTGTTTGTGTGAACTTATGGTTATTCATGAATCACCTTGATGGTTTTACACTTATTCTTATGAATCATGCCATTGGTTTGGGGTGGATTGAAGGTTGCCCACCATGTTGAGGTTTCTCTCTCGCGAATGGCTTTAACCATATCCTATGGCATAAAGATAAATGAATGTTATAATCCCACTATGCCAGAATCGTTTTAGGAATATTACGTTTCATTTTTTAAAGAATTGTACACATGTAGGATGAGTATGTCTTCCCCAAGAAAGATAATTTATACATGTAGGATTTATGACTTTATACTCTAGAAGGTTGGGTGTGCCTTGAAAACATGCGGAATTGGAGAAACAACTTGAAGATTGTCCGTCTAGACTTTAAGTACATAAGTATGTCGTCACAAAAGGAAATCTTAATAAAAATGGAATATGATACATAAAATAACCCATTGTTCTAACTTCTAACCATGTACCAAAGCCGAATGGAAATTCAAACTTCGTATAAGTTTTTTAATTTTGGACACTTCCTTTGTCTTGTCAAGGGAGTGTTTTGAACAAGAGGAAAAAACTTGTCATAAAAATAAGAAATCAATCATAGTTGTATTATTATGTATATATAAATAAATGACATAACATGTATCATTTAATGAGGAATGTATCGTATACCACGTTCCGATATTAAAAGCACCTAT